>NW_006799951.1:142669-239973 GCF_000485575.1 Poecilia formosa
TTTTTTTTGTCATATTTGTGTAAACATTTTTTTTATATTTACAATTTAAATTGATATGGTGGAGCAAAACTTATTAGATCACTTATACTTAAGTCTAATTACTTTGTAAGTTATTTATATATAAGTTTTTTTTTGTTTCCTTGTTTTTACATAGAAGTGTACATTTTAAAAAATTTCGTTTAGTGTTGATTTTCTGTCTAGCATGGTTTTGAATATTATGGTGAAAAAATAAACATTTCATAATCTTTTAAGATTTTTATCAAAACCTAAAATAAATATGTGTTTATGCGCAATATACTTTGGTCTAAAATTTTGTCAAGGTCTTAGATGTGGCAATGTACTTAAGACCTCAATCTATCCACTCATCCATAGCTTTCTGAATAAAATAAGGAAATTTCAGGTAAAATTTAAAGATGAGAAATCAAGCCTGAAAAACTGACTAATTTTCCAAATCACACCAATATTTTAAATATAACCAGAATGTATGCGCTGCTATTATATTACAATGTAACTATAAAGTGTAAATGTAACTTTTCACATCCGTTGGGACACAAATTTTCCCCCTCTTCTAAGTCACAGGTGGTGCATGTATAGGGACATTTATAGGATTTTTCCACCTAAATTGTTACGTTTAAAATCTCCAGCCAGAGTTTTATTAGGTAGCTACTACACATAGTATATTTCTATTAAAAGAGTACTTATCCTGAGAAATATCACAGTTTCTGTAGCTTCTTAGTTTCCCCCACAAATCAACAGTGGGGGAAAACAACAAAAGAGATGACAGGTAAACTGCAGACCATAAGGTTTTGGAAGTTTGCTAAACACTTTCTGTGCAGGTCTAAATCACTCCAGAGCATCCAGAAAGTACACAAAGCTTTTATTGACACTCAATTTTATGAATTACATCTGCAGTGTTTATTAATTTCCTGTTACGTTTGTATAAGAATAGAAAATATGTGTTAACCTTTCAAACTTCAATTTCAAATTGTACGTTGTGAGGATAACGCTTAATTTATTGACAACGTTCTTATTTTATCATATCCATCTAATATGGTATTTCTGTACTATGAATGTCCACAAGACATGGCGGTTTCAGGAGTATTTTAGTCATTATTTAATACTGGATAGATTTTACAACCTGGGAAAAAAAAGAATTAAAGACCACTCAGACTAATTTAAAGAAATGGTCGCTTTGTGCTTTGCAGCACTGGAGGACAAAAGCTGTCCAAACACTTCCTGCATTGGTACAGGTCACTGCCATCACAGCACCGTCCTGAGAGAACGGTTCGACACAAAGATTTTGTTGACAGTAAATCTCAGGGAGCGAGACTCCAATTTTGATGAGTTTTTCTGTTGTACTTGTCCTGATTCTATCACGCACACAAAAATAATGCATTTTTTCAAATCACTGAAAACAACAAAAGACAATTTCTCTTCTCCAGTGGGTTTTTTCCAAAAGAAATAACGGTCCTCGCATGAATAATTGAAGAGCTTTTTTTTTTCATTGTTATCACCTTTAAGCAGCTTGTCAGCAATGCAAAAAGAATGCACGCTTACTGAAAAGATTAATTATAAAAATTGAAAAAAAATAACTTCTTGTCGTATTCCTAAAAGTGCTTCATAGTTATTTTTTTTCATTAAAAACAATGTTATATCACATGCCTCAATGTGCAGAACCTGATGCCTCTAAAAAAAAAAGAAAAAAAGAAAAATGTTTCTTATCATAAATACATAAATCTAGCAACGAAAAACCTCCTGCAGATAGCTCAACTGCACGGTTGCATACTCCAGATTTCTCTTTTCTTTTCTTTTTTTTTTGTTATTATTATTCTTTCACCCAGATAAATGATCAAAACAAATGACAATCTTTGTGCGAAGAAGAGATGGAGCCCACAAAAGACAGTCTGACAGCCATTTACACAACAGATGTTTTTACAGAGGGGTGTCTTCTCTCCGCTGAGCAGTCTCACACATGAGAGACCCCCAAAAGCTTCAGAGAAACGTCCAGAAAACCAACAAGTAAATTTGTAACTGCCATGCCTTAGACTGTGGCGGGCCCACACTTCGGAGTACAAACGGGATTTAAAACAAAAAAAAAAAAAAGAAGAAGGAAACAAACATGCTCAGATCATATACATATCAGCATAGAAATGAATGTGAGGAGGCAGAAGTAGGACTTCAATGTCAGCAGAAGACAACAGACAACATTGTTACGTGTTATCGCGAAAGGATAAGGTACTATTGATCCAGGTTGTGGGCAAAGGCTGCAGTATTGACAGGAAGACAGAATGTGTTAGAGGGGCAATATTTCATACATTTGGCCCACTCACTCCATCACTGAGAGAGGGTGTTTGTCTGGGCTGTATATTATACCATGTGTGCTCTTTATTTCCTTCAGATCAATGGTAATGAAAGGGGGGGAGGGTGGCGCACAAGATAGATGCCAGGGGCAGGTTAACCTATCGACTGTTCAACAGAGACACACAGACCTGGACAAGGCGGACCAATCCATTTATTTTTAGAGATCAACCTGGGCTTGTTGCGTGTTGAGTCGCTCTGTCATTGCACTCATCTGTTGTGGCGCAGAACAAAAACGTGTCATGTTCCACTACTGTTTAGAGAAGACACATGTCAAATCTTCTCTTGACGCATGATAATTTTTTTAAAGTGACAACATGTCCTGAGTAAACTGCCACCAGACTAATCCTCGATTCCAAGTCTTCTTATAAGAAATATTTTTTTCCTCCAATTTTGATATAATTTTATATAATTTTTCCAGACTGTAACGGTTAAGGTGAATGTAACAACTAGAAATGTGTTGACGAAATAGTTTACTCAGAAAAGTATTTTTTCAGTACGACCGAATTGATAAACATGTTTTATTTGAAGTAGCAGGCGTCTCAACTTATATTTTGATTAATTGTTTTGTAAGAATACCCGTGCAAAAAGTACTCCTGTGACAGTTTTCATTCTTTGGAAAGTTTCAATCTTGTCCTTACCAGATGCCTGTGTCATCTCAACTAGCTCCTCTTGATGTGGAGAAGCAGAGGCTCTACTCTGAGTCCCCTGAACTTCTCACTCCATCTCTAATGTGGAACCCCAGAAAACTCATTTATGCTGCTTGCATCCAAAATCTTGTTCTTTCAGTCACTACCCATAGCTTATGATGGCTGTGGATGTGAGTAAGAATGTAGTTGGGTTTTTTTTTTTTTTCTCTAAAATATACCTTAGTTTAGTCACAAGTCATAAGCTATCTGTAGGTATTTTTAGTTGCAGTCAGCTAAATCTTGCTATATTTTTATAAACTGGTTTGGAAGTGGATTTAATCAACTGAAACGTGAAACCATGGAGGATTGTTGTTTTGAACTTTCTTAGACCCTCAAGGAAAATAATTTTCGTCAAATTTCCGAATCCAAAGACCCTAAACAGTTTTGTATAAAAATGCACCCATCATTCTTTATTACATTAAAACTTGAGACAGAAACATCTCTAGTTTCATAGCAAAGGTAAAAATTTGCATTTGCTTTAATTTCAACAGGCAATAATAATAACAGACACTGAAAAAAGTATACAAGGTTGCCAATGGCAGCATTCTGACTTAAGTGACAGTTTCTTACTTTGTAACCTTGTAAAACACTCCAGTGGCTCATGCTGAGTTACTCTCAGCATGTTTATCTTTGCATTGATTTCAGGATGTTCTGCTTCCTGATGTATCTTGGAAACGTTCTGTGTATTAGGAGTTACCACCACTTAACAGGCTTTAAGTTTATCATCAAATCTCCTGCAGCTATTCACGACCAACTCTGCCTGAAGAGATTAATATCCCAGTCACAACAGTAGTGTGTATCTGAATTTCATTGTGATGGCGTAGGAAGTTGTTAAATTACAAGGAAATAACTTTATCACTTTAATTTGCATTTCATAGTGTGAGATTAAATCACCGGACAATCCAGGTTGGTACAGATCTTTAGGGCATGTTAAAAAGTGTTGCTGCCTGTGCACTGCATCTCTCACAATGATATATTTATGCCAGGTACATGCAATATCACTTCAGAAGCAATACAAGCCATATGTTGCAGAAAAGACTAAGTACATTGTTTCACTGTGAAGTTTGCACCTACGAAGATTTACTCTCATTAGCATGCCAGAACCTGAACCCAAAAGTGAAACTGACAGCTTGACCTACTTTCTGAGCAAGTCAGCTAATAATTACCTGACAGCTTGAGGACTCTCTTACAATTAAAAGTCACTCTCAAGCTGTCTGTTGATCATCAAATAGAAAACTAAAAATAAAACGAAAGTCCCATTAATTTCCTCATATTTGGACCTGAAATTTGTGAAATTTGAGTTTCAATACATCAGCGTGCATAGCAAGATCAGAAACAGCCTGACAGAAGTGTCGACTTTGCTGCTCAATTTTCCACAAGACTAAAATCAGATCTGATTGGATTTGTCTTCCTCTGATGCTTTTTTTCTTATTTGGTTTTGATCATCGTTTTTATGACAGTTCCAGTCATTCTGCATGATACTTAATGAATATCATGTAGTTTTATGTAGTTCTGTTTGTAGAAAACAACTTTCATCTTTATCAAAAATTATGGTGAAAAATATTTCTTCTACAAAACCAACGCTGGCTTTTAGGAGCGCTCCTGTTGGTTTGGAAGCCCAAAGCAGCAGCTTAGTTTCCTTACGCCTTCGGTCCTGCAGTTGCCTTTGCAGTACGCGGCTTGAAGAGTTAAGAAGAATAAAAAGGGGGAACAGAAGGCCACACATTTCCAGCAGAGGAGGATCCTATCAGCCTTTTCTCTTCAAACCACACAATAACAAATCTCATGCTTCAGGGCAATCCCCCAAGCACTCTTGAGTTGAAAAATATTAATGTTGAGGTCACTTCACTATTGCTTCTGCAAAAGTCTATTGCTTTTTGTTTTCGACTGATTCTTAAAACCAAGCAGAGAGAGAGAAAATCTGATCAGTAAGTCAAAGATCTGATTGAAGACAGGTTCTGATTAGAAAGCAGACCTTATGTTGTTGTAGAAGCTGAATCTAATTAAACTCCACTGTGCTTCAGTTCACTCTGTAAATGCGCCTTTTGTGTTAGTTCTGAGCTGATATGTTAAGTGTTAAAAATCTTAACAAAACCTCTGTTGAGTGAATATGTTGATCTCATCACCGCCGCCCAGGTGACTCAACTGAAAACATTAAATAATTTGTGCCGTTGATGCAAAGAAGATCGTTCGGCGAGAAAATACAATAAAATCTAAATATGAAGTCACTCTGGCTGAACCGCAAATCGAACGCTAATAAAAGAAAAGTGTTCCGACAGACAAGTCTGAGCATCATTGTCTAAACCTGAGGAAAAGGTAATTAATTTGGCAGGAAATCCTTTAGTGTTTTTGTAAGTCTGATGAAAACTGTTAAAATGATTTTTTTTTTTCACTCTCAGACATCACATCAGACAACCCCCAATCCTCTTTGTTTCTGTGAAAATGGAAATGTGTGCCACTAGTACAATATCCACATTATCAGCACAGCCTCAACATTGTTGGTCGACACGCCTGATTGTACCCATGCCTGTGAGAGTGTGGAAGTATAAAAGCACCTAATAGAGTTTATCCCTTACTTTCATTAATATGAGGCTTTTATAAATAACTTCTTGTTTTTCTTTTCTTTGAAAAAGTTGCATTTTTTTTCCTATTTTTTTATAAAGCATTAAAAATGCATTGCAATCTCAATTATTCTCAAGTAAAGATAAAGTCATTTTTGTAAAATAAAGTGTACAAAGCATGCATTCATTTTAATTGTCTAATACTATCTCTGTGCTTCAGATAGGCACACATCAGTCACCATGGCAGGCTTTTCCCACGACAGTTTGGATTAATCCGAGAATTAGACAAAATGTTTCTGTTCAGAATGTTGAAAACTTTGCATTGCTTCAGTATTTCTCCTAATTTGCTTTGTTTATTAATAGAAAACATGCTAGTTCACCTCCTGTGCCTTGTGGTTGTGTCCTGTTAAATAAAATAAATGTTCCCCTTATGCAACTTTGTAGTGGTGCAGCGCTGACTGGAGTGAATCTAAAGGATTTCAACAAACAAGGGATGTTTGTGCTGATGAAAGTGGATCAGATAAGCGTTTCAAGGAACGAACAATTATACTTGCTTTCATTGAGTGTCAAATAAAACATTTAGGCTAAATACGTTGCGAATGTTTTATGCTCTTCCTCTGTTGCCCCTCACTCAACCCAACACAAATACACACATCAGCACCATTCTGCAAAAGAATAAGAAAAAGAAAGAAAATTCAGATGAGGTCTGACAAGCCTAAATGTACAAAATGTCAAACTTGAGATGGCTAAAATCAGTCTAGAGTCCTTAAAAACAAAGAAATAACCATTTGTATTAGCGCCAAGTCATGTGCTTTGAATCAGATGTTAACTTCCACACCTGGTGTTTTCTAGTCACACTACAGAGTGACTGTACTGCCCATTCTCACTTAATGGGCATGCAAAAATGCAAAAGAAGACACTTTTATGCAACTGAGATCATTTTTGATTGTTTTGGGGCCTTTTTTTAACACATTCATGTGATGTGCACCCAAGAGCAAAACATCATGTGTAATAATAGTATGAAAATGTAATTTTTTTTAAAAATCACTAAAACTACTAAATTCCAGCATAATATTACTGAGAACATGTTTGTTTAACTGTTTTATTTGCTTGTCTATAAATCATCATCAATTACCAATAATTCAGCAGATATGTTTCCGGTATTTCTTCAAACAATGAACGATGCAACGTGATGATATAAAATGTCTCAATGCTGCCATCTAGTGCTCAAACATGTTCATGTTAAAATAAAGCAAAAGCAGAACGCTGCTTTATCTTCAGCACACTAGTTCAGCATGGGTTACTCTGAAAAGAAATTAAATATGATTAAGAGGAGAGGAAAAAGCTTAATAAGGTACAGTGTGCGGCAACATTTATTTCTGACTGAAACTCATCATGGCACTGCTGCTAAGAACCCTATTATCTATGTGAAAGTGAAAGAAAGGTCTAAATAGATGTTGATCTGTGGTATTCTTTTGAGTTACAATTATGTCATGATCCATCCATCCATCCATCCATCCATCCATCCATCCATCCATCCATCCATTTTTTGTACACCCTTTGTCCCTAGTGGGGTCAGGAGGGTTGCTGGTGCCTATCTCCAGCTAACGTTCCGGGCGAGAGAGGGGGTACACCCTGGACAGGTCGCACAGAGAGAGACACAGACAGGACAAACAACCATGCACACACACACTCACTCATGTCATGATATTATAGTTAAACAGTTTTCAGGCTGCTGTTGGAATAATGCTGTAAACACACGAGGGGAACATAAAACCGAGGAGGTGCTGCCTGTTGATGGAAAGCAAAGTCTCGTTACCTCAGTCGCACCCGTCTAGCCATGAGCTCAGAGTTGAAACGGAGGTCAGCCAAGTTGCGAACCCGCTCCTGTTTGTTTTATCAGGTGCATGTACCATATTTCCCGATGAAATACTACAGTCGGCAAGAGACACCCCTACGCAGCCGAGGAAACAATTGACCTGTCATTAATGATTCACAGGTACATATCTGCTATAATACCAACACAGGCGGACGTAACTGAAGAAGGGTCTGATGGCATCATTGATGGTGCCTCAGATAACACCTTGATCATCAACTATGCATGGATCTGGCAAAAGATAATAAGATAATGTCCAAGTGAGAGTAGACTTTTTACCAACCCAAGGTCGGTGAGACCAGCAGTAAGACAGAGAGGCAGAAAGCAGAGACAGATCATCAAACACTTATAAGGAAACAGAAGCTAAAATTGCACTGACATTTGTTGGTAAACACTTGCTAGAGGTCATCATGGAATATGACCTGAGATATAAGTTAATGAGAATTTCAGAGGCCCCTGGAAAGCATTTTCTAAATATATATAGAACAACAAAAGTCAAACTGATAGGTGACTACCAAGTGGTAAAAATGAAGAAAAAAGAAACTGTAATATGAACACTGCAAAACAATCAACGTGGTGGTACACAAAACCAGAAAGCAGAACAAACAACCAAAGACAGAGCTAAGGGAAACAAGAGGATACAAACATAATGAAAACAAAAATGATTAAAATGTCGACAAAACTGAATTTTTAAATTCCATATGAACATGACCACTTACCTGGAAGAGAGATCAAACACATACAATGACAATATGAATTGTGAGCAATATGACAGGAAAAAAAGAAACTACTGAACTCAAAATTACTTAAAAGTATTGCTATGACAAAAAACACTGATTCTCAATTAATGCAAAATATCCCTGGTTATTTTATGATTCACTTGTTTTTCATAGTTAAGGAGCTTTAAATGCTACATGTTTCATCGCACGTTTTGGTGATTTTGTAATTACTTTTATTTCGTCACATTTTGCTTTTTGTCTTGCAAAAGTATTCACACCTGTTTAACTTTCCATCTCATATAGGAGATGCATCCAGTAAAAAATTATATATAATATATACTCCTAAAATATACTCCTATATGAGTATATTTTACAAGTATATTTTATATAGTCTACAAAGTTTAGTATTTTAGTAAAAGTGGGGTGAATACAAATTGATGCCACCATTTTCAGAGTTTTGTTTGTGATTGTTTTTCTTTTACTTCACAATTATGCAACATTTTTGTTGATTTATACATCACGTGACAAAAGGTTGAAAACGCTCAAAGAAAGGTTCTATTTGTCACCTAATTTCTCAAAGTTTTCCGAAGTTTTTTGGTTTGATTTTGATTGTCTCCAGGTAATTCAGAACAAAAAAAAAAGAGTTTGCAGTGTCCTCGGTATTCAGATACTCAGTTTTACACCTCAAGAGCATCTTGTTTGTAGATTATTGTTGAGCATTTTTTGTTTTTCTTTCAAGCATATGAGATAGTTGTGTTTTGTTTTTATATAGCCATGTGTCTGCTTCTTTCGCACCTTTAGCCTATCCCTGATAGGCCTCGCTGTTTACACTTAGAGGAAGTGACGTCTTCGACGTTTTGAATCGTGCGGGCTAACGAGATATATCGAGCCTGCATAACCTCTGCACTGTCCATCTCCCCCTTTAACATATCTGGGGGAAACTGCAAACTTCATGTATCCATAATCTCTGACACGGTAAGTTTTGCACCGTCAAAATCGTTTAGTTTTAAATCACCCAGATTACAGTTACCAAGGCAACTGCAATTCCTTAGGTTGCTTGCTGGTTGTTTTTGTTAGCTAACAGTGCTAGTTCTCCCGTTGTATCTATTATATAATCTTTAGCTTTTTTTACGTACAGTACGTTGTTTGCATGACATTGACGAGTGCAGTACTATTAATATGCTTATATTATTTACAGAGACCCGTTGTAAGTGGCTTATCTTTTGATAATGTAGCCGCTGTAATGACCATTAGCTCTTTAATATGCTAACAGGACAACAAAGCTAACACAAAAGAGGTCATCATGTTATTCAGATGTTGCTCGACATTTACATAAGATAGCTGGAGGATTAGCGTCAACATTCCTAACTTTGATAACAAAGCTCTCGGGAAGACGGAGTTTGTAACACCTCCATTAAAGTCTTAGTCTGCAACCATACTTGATAAGTGACAACTTTAAATGACCAACGCGAACCATGGTTATTTGTCGGTGGCTGTTGTGCAACATGAATACTCTGATCATCTTCTGTGCATCGGCTGCAGCCCGCTAACCTGTATGTCGCTTTATAGCACGGGAGAACAGCATGGACCTCCACAAAATCATCCACAGTGCCCTGCACGAATTTATCCAGACGTACATTCCTGATGCAGATCTCAGGTGAGAAAACTCTCCAGATTTTCTATTCTTAATAAATAAAAAATATATATTTAGTCCTTCTGCAGTGTTAGTTTATGCCAATTTTCCTGGAGCTTCTGGTTACCCCATAAACTTTATCAGAACTGGGAAAACAATAACAGTTTGGTTAACTTCGATCATATCTGCAATAATATAACGTCTGCAGGATATTTAAAATTCGTATACAATGTAAGTAAATTGTGTCTTCAATATTTTTTTTTGTTTAAACACTGTTCTAATCTTTTTTGCAGAGTTAGTGAATACTTTGAATTCTAATCGTCATCACAATATCAGTTTGTGAAAAATTACATAGGACTGACTGTGTTGATGGAATTTTTGGATTGGATAATATATGCCAGGAGTACTGCGTTCAGCCTCAGCATGCCAAATATGCACGTGGCCAATCAGATTAAATTTTTCTGCCATTGAAGGCGACATTTGGCAGATTTAAGTGTCTCAAATGCTTATTGCAATAGAATGGAAATGTCCTTTATTGTCCCCCTGTGGGGAAATTCAGGTGTCACAGCAACACGTTAAGTGAAGTGGGAGCATGCACTAAAAAGGTAAAAAAAAAATAAGATGCTGTGCAGGAGGGGCAAATTTATAACATAAGACAAAAATACTATACAGTTATTAAAAATAGTGCTTTATTTAAACAAATGCAGCTGAGGAGAATCATTTAAAGAATAACATATACATAATAGTTTTTTTGTTTATTTTTTTGTAAACTAAAATGTAGTTATTTTCATCCTGCAGCACACTGGATGATGTTCTTCTGTCGTACATCACCGGGGTCCTGGAGGACCTGGGGTCCCAGCAGAGCATTGAGGAGAATTTTGACGTGGAGGTCTTTGGAGAAATGCTGGAAGCGTATATACCCGGGTTTGCCGAAATAGACAGGTAACACGGCCACACTCGACCTCTGTTCTGCTCACGCAAAAGCAGGGCCGGTCAGCTGTACCATTGTCAACTGATGTTGATTAAAGATTATTTTGTTTATGCTCCAGTGTCAAAGTCTGTGAAATGATGTTCAGTCTGGCTTCAAAACTGGCCACTGCTCGGATGTCAGGTGAGTGTTGGTTTTTATTTTTCTAAATGATAGCTTTGTGGCAAGCCTGGTTTTTACAAACGAAGCGTTAAACTTTATCTTGTGTTGCATTTTAAAGAAAACAGTGTGCTTAAGACGGGGACGGAAGAGGTTTCTTTGAAACTCAATGCCCTGACCAGTCAGCCAGAACCAGGACAAGAACCTCTGTGCCTTAAGCCACAGACAGAGGGCGCTACAGCCAAGGTTAACAAGCCAACACACATTAGCACTGACCTCTTCAAGCTTTAAAATAGTTCTTTAATTTTAACCACGCAAATTCAAACAATAAATATGGCCCTTTTTTTTTTTAGCTGTCGGCATCTGAGTGGGAGTTCCAAGAGCAGCACCTGCTGGAGATGTTCCCAAAGTGCAGTTTGTCCGAAGCTCGCAGCGCTCTTTCCATCGCCAAAGGAGACATGGAGGAAGCAGTGCGCCTTATCATAGAGGGCGACGTCCAGCTCAGCCCCACTCCTATTAATGTAAGCCTCTGTGTCGCAGAGAAACGTGGCAAATCACCCAGATTACATGATGTTAGAAATTCATCAATTTCTAACATCTTTAAGCTACAGTGCTTGAAGAAGTATTCATGGCCCATGAATCTATTCTAAGTCTGTCGCGTTATTTGACTGCCACTTTGACAGACCAACAAAAAGTTGTGCTTAATGTTGAAATGAAAGAAAAAGACACAGAGAAACCTTCAGCCCCCTGAGTTGTCCTTCGTTCACCAAAATTACAGCTGCATATTTTTTTTAGGAAAGCTTTCTACCAGCTTTGCACATATAGAGGCAGAGGATTTTCACATTCTTCGTTGCAAAGTGGCTCAAGATCAGCCAGTTTGGCTGGAATATCAACATTCCCAGTAATTTCGAAGGAAGTCGGGATGTAAATTTTCAATCATGCAATACGGTCCGTAACATGAAATCCATTCACGTTTCTATTTGTAGCGTAAATAAAAAGCGGTAAGAGACAGGAGTACGTCTTCGCGGAACCATAAACGACTAAACCCGTCTTATTCTGACACTTCAGGTAAACCAAGGAAAGAGCATTTCATCACTTGCAGACCAGAAACTTAAAGAGAGCATCCTGGAGAAGTAAGTGAAACTATTAACATTATGGTTGTTGAACAGAAATACCCTCCCAAGCTAATCACAGTGTTGCATCTGAATTCTGTCTCTACAGGTACATGCTAGTGGACAGTGAGGAAGATAACAAAACCCATCGACCAGTTGCTCCCAAAGACGTACGATTCTGGGTATATTCCCTTTTAATACAATTCTTTGTATTGTACAATAAAACTTTGTTTTTCCCTCCCCCCGTTCATCAGGCTCCAAAGAAGCTTGTCCGCTACCACGGTAACCAGGTGGTTACAACAAAAGGAGAGAGATATCAACTCGTGAAGAAAAACGAGACGGACGACATGAAGAAGACCTACGTCAACCTGAAACCGGCCCGAAAGTACAGGTTCCATTGATGACGAGCACAGCACTGTGCGAGCAGCTAGTAACGGCATTGTTTACACTACTTCTTCTTTATCCAACTCATTTAACCAAAACTTGATGTATTCCCACAAACCCCCTAGTATTAGGAAACATTTTTCAGTGTGGCAGTGGCTTATTTTTAAAACGTTAACCATCATGCCTTGGATAAAACCGTTGTTTTTAAGTTGCACCGCTGTTGCTTTTTTAAACTTTTTTGTCTTTTTTTTTTTTTTTAGTCAATCTGTTGTAACTTGTGTTCTTGTTTGTGTAACAAACAGCCTATCGGATTTGTTTTGGCCACCTCAGCAGGTCTGATGTCGCACTGACAGCTCTTTTTCTTTCTTCTTTTTTTTTTTTTTGGGGTCCATGATTATAATATTCATCATCTTTGTAAATAAGTGGTGCTGTTGAAGTTTGTTGTGAACATTACAAGTCTTAGTATATTTTTTTTCCTTAAGTTTTCATCAAGATTCATACATTTTGTTGAAGCCTTGAGGTTGAGCGCAGTTTGCGCTGCTGCCCCAAAACTTTATTACGTCTGACAGATTCGCACAAATTCATTTATTTCTTGCACTGTTCCACACTGTAGGACAAATATAAAAAAAAATTCTGTCTTGTAGTAATTTAGGATTTACTAGAAAGCTAAATTAATACCTAAGTTTCCTGCACAGTAAATACATTTTTCTAGAAATGGACATGCTATAACACCTTTTTGTGTAGAATATCAGAATAGAGGATTGTGGGTATCCCCCAAATAGTGAAATATGAACTTGATGGGCTTCATTTTAAAGTCCAGAATATTTATTTTTGATATATAAATGTTTCTATATGCAGAATCTTAAATCCATTGCAACTAAGTTTCCAAAAAATGTTGGTTGGCTGCATAAGATGTACAAGGCAATGATTTGCAAACTTGCCCTAAGCCTTTTATTTACTTTAAAACAGAAATGACATATATCTGATATTCATATTTCTTTTAAATTATCTTTGTTTCTTTTTTTTCTTTTTTTTTTTTTAGATAATATGCAGTTGTGAAAAACAGAACACCCCATTCAAATTTCAGCCCTTTCCAACAGAATGTTCATATACTGAGGTCACTAAAAACCAAGTGTTTCTGAAATATCTATTCTGAGGATAAAATCAGGACAACCTACCCCCTAATTGCTAGTCTTAACCCTGTTGACTAAAATAACTTCAGTGAGCTGCTTCTTGCAGCCATACATTGATCTGTATGGAAGGTTTTCTCCATTCCTGACTTTCTCTCTGGCAAAAATTTAGTCTCCTTTGGTCTTTGTGTGCACAATACATGCTTAAGTGTTATCAGATTTCCCTAGCCTCAAGCATACAGTTAATGTAACATCTTCAACAACACAGAGACAGACAGTACAAACAACCAAGCACACACAACTAAGGAGAATTTAGACTGTGGGAGGAAGCCAGAGTACCCAGAGAGAACCCACGCATGCACAGGGAGAACATGTCAAATCTCCACGCAATGGAGATTTGACAATCTTCATTGCACATTCTCCTGGGCTGGGAATTGAACCCAGGACCTTCTTGCTGCAAGGCATCAGTGCTATCAACTGCACCACTATAGTGAATAATCATAACTGATAATTCTGTATGTGTTGCACAAAGGAAATTGTTATGTTAAAAAAAAAAGTCCATTTTTGTTTTGAGCAATTTTTAACTGCTGCTCTTTGGATTTTTTACTTAGAAATTGCTACAATGAGGGAGAATTAATTATGGTTGTAGATTTTTAAAAAAATTAACTGTAGATCCAAAAATAATGCTCATACAAAGATGCTGCAATGTTAAGACATTTAGGTAATTCTAAATCGACAATGAAGGGTGTTTGTGGTTTGAATTAAAACTAGGATAACAATCTGCTCAAAACAGCCAGTTGTTGGCCTCTGAGCAGTTTTATGTGCAACAGAATGTAAACGTAAAACAGATTTGCTCAATAGGGATCCTGCAGGGTTTGCAAATCATTATTTTAGTTCTCTTTCTTTGCAACTTTTTGGAAACGGGATTGCATTAATGAAGATTTAAGGTTGTGTGCTTTCAGGTAAAAATAATAATGCTGTTGTTCTCATCTCATTTGTGTTTGTGTGTGAATTTTGCTTCACCCGAGACTGTTGTAAAAAAAAAAAAAAAAAATGAGTGATCTCTTTTATCCTACTTAGTTGTACATTTAGGACAAATAAGCTGAACAGATTTTCTTTTCCAGGATTTAGTATTTATATTCCGCTCCTATTTGTTGTAAGTAATACGCAGCTATTTGAAACCTGTGATATATTGTTTCTCTGAATGTAGTATAACAGAACTGGGTGTTCATATGATGTGATGTTATATTTATCATGCAATGGTGTTATGTAGAGCATGGAGCGGACTTATCTGAAACCGTTAACTGATTTTCTTTTTCTCCTTTTCTATCATGGCTTCAAAAAAGACTTCTGGTGATTTATAGTAATTACATTTTTGTAGAGTACCGTATGCTTCCTGTTTAGGTTCTCACAGAACTCAGTACAAGTTATTTAGGTAAATCAGAGTGGACCATTTCAGTCTGCATATTGCCATCTGACAGGGTTCATATTCAGTCTTGGAAAGTGTGGATTTTGCGTTTTCATTTTCAAAACAAAAATTGAGTTTGGAAAAATTGTTTTCCGGGATCTGTTGTATTTTTTTTTCTCCCCTCCTCCCATTTTCTAAATGACAAAAACCTATTAATGCTTAATAAATGCAGTTTTGTATTAAAGAAACATGTTTCTAACAATTTGTTCCACAATTGTGAAATTCTTCTAATCACTATTTTGACTTTCGACTCGCTGATCCTTATTCAAAAGTTCAAAGAAGCATTTTACTAAGTTTGTCCTGGAGCCAACTTTACACTTTGGTTGATTGGAACAGTTCATGAGCTGGATCTAAAATACCAAACAAACCACCAAAACTTATTTTTACAAACTAAACATAAGACACTTCATTTCTTATTTGACAGGTCTAATTCAGGATTCATTTCCTGATCTTGAGTCCTTGTCCGATTACGGGCACACACAAAAAAACACCTCAATCTTACAAAAGAAAAGTTTTTTATATTGAAAACTGAATCACTGAAAAAACGTGACATAAAAGGAAACGGTAACAATTTCACATTTAAACCTTTTAATGCCAAAGTGAAAACAAACACAATCACCATAATATAGAAAAGTTTTAACATCACCTTCCTTTTTTTTTTTTTTGCCATGTATCAGGCAAATGCATTCAGTAAACAATTCACATAAAAAAACCCACCCAGATGCATTTTTACACATGAATTAAAACCATTTGAATAGAGTGCAATAAGTAAAAAATATACATATGCACACCATCAGTTAACAGGAAGAAAATCTGTGTCAACACCAACTTTCTGAACATGAAGCTCAATTTGTTTGGCACACCACACGATGTTCTGCTTCTCGTTTCACTCGGATCTGCAGCATCGAAAAACTGCTCAGAAATGTTTGAAGCAAAGAAACTCTAGTGTCGACCTGTACTAGAGACCTTAACGGACATTTACAGTAAGTTAAAGGCTGATTAGCATTTACCTTTACACAGGCTGTGAAAAAAAAGGGGACAAGTGCATGTCAGATCATTGATGACTCAGAGGTTACAATAATGGAGCCTAAATATTGCTTACTGATTTTATTTCTAGTTTCCTATTCTAAAATAAATGGGACAGCTTAAGAAGCTATTTCAAACCCGACCACTAGATGGTGCTTTAAGCTTCGCAACATTTGCTTTTACAAAGCTTCATGCCAGCACTTGGTCTAGTTCTAGTCTAGACTAGTTCAGTCAACTGGTACAATATAATTATCATTTGTACCGTTTTTAACTTGGTGTAATTTATTACAATTTAAGAGAAACTAGTACTAGCAACTAAAGTTGTAACATTTATTTTCAGCAATCCTCTAACTGGATTTCTTGGCTGCAAATCCAATAAAGCACTTAAGATACAAATTAAAGACAACCAAAAGCACTTATAAAAATTATTCGTATACCTTCAGCTGCATCCTCTGTTTCACAGCCATACATTTATCATCATCATAAAGCAACTGATTTTGATATTTTGAAATCATGGCCAGTCTTGCTAATAAATGACTGCACATTAGTACGAAATTACCTAATGTAGATAAATCATCACAGAACACTCATTTCTAAAGTTGTTTTGTGATAAGAACTTAATATTGTACTCGAGCAGCAACTGTTTATTCCTTATAGATAAGGTATCTCTTTATGTGTTCTCTGTAATATTTTACCCCTCATCTAAACAAGTACTCTTAAACACTGTTTCCTCGCAGATACAAATATTAAAACTTAAGGCTAAAAGCAGAAATTGTAAGACTTAAGGAAACACTGATTCAAAGAAATACGTCTTCATTTCTTCTCTCCAAAGGCAAAAAAATAAAAAAATAAAGCATCTTCAAGTTGGATGAAAATCCCATTGGTTTGATTCATTTTTCTTCCTTTACTCGGCGCAGTTGTTATGGAAACGCCGTTCTGAGACCGATGCAGAGTTATTTCATTATGGCTGATTACGGCCATGCACTGGCGCTTAGCTCCAATGACAGAATGCACACTGAAAAGAAAAATAAAAACACACACACACACACTTCACATGCAAACAGTTTGTGGAGCAGTCCATTCAAGAGTTGCAACGTTGGAGCTCTAACTGAGGCCCTGGTCATATCGCCCTTTGATCATTGTGTTTAGTAACGGCCCGACCTGCAGGGGGAGAAAACAGAGGGTTTTACATGTGATGTAACTCTCTGTTCTAAACGGCATTTCCTCAGTACAAAAATGAAGTTGGCAATGAATTTTCACAGTAACTGGGTTGTCGGGAGGGTCAGCGTGCCTGAGGGATTCCAATGTAACTAGTGACCTAAATATAGGTCCTATTTAAATATTCTAGAAACGGACAATGTGACATTCATGTGCAGACCGAGCTCAGATGATAGGTGCAGCTTCTTTTGATGACGGTAAAGACTGGCTTAAAAGTAAGCGTTTACCTCATGGGGATCTCCAAGTGCTTCTCCAAGCATTTTCTCAATATTCCTCATGATGGCAACTTTTTGATGAGCTCGCAGAGGGTATTCTATCTTCTTCGGTGTTGGAGCTCCCTAAATAAAAGAGAAATGGGGTTCAAATGAAGTGAAGTGGGAAAGTTGTGCATTACGCGGCAGCAACGTGATGATTCAAATATACGTACTTTGTACCAGAAGTTAACCGTGATGGTCACTCCGCCGTTCAACAATGACTCGATGTGATGCCACCTTCAAAAGCAAGAAAAACACGATTGACGCATCACTTTTTTTTTTTTTTTTTAAAGTGAAATTTACATCACAGGTTGCAAAACCAATCCAAGTGTGTGCTTAAATGTCGATTTATTTTAATCAACAGCAAAACAAGAAAATCCTGGAACATTTTTAATCACTTGCTTACCAAGATTTTATACAATATTTAATTTTAATAATTTGAAAACTGAACATATTCAAACATTTTTAAAGAAAAATCTTTCAACTTTTCCAAAATATTTTTTTCTTTTATAGCAACAGGAGAAAAATCAGGACTGCAAGAGGGCAGGTGAGCTTTAACACTTTGCACAATAGCTTAGTGTTTGACGTGCCTGGCGTTTGCACAATCCTGCTATAACAGCACCCTGAAGGTGGTGTTAATAATATGTTCACACGTTCGGAGGACAACTGCGCTAAGGGTGCTCCACCCCGACATTCTCAGAAATGTCTTCTGTACACCTAAAATCTCATTCATGTGGGAATGCAATACATCTGGTTTTCCTGAGAAAGGCTAAATTAAACATCTCACTCATCTGGTGCAGAATCACTGCCTTTCTGAGGTTAGTGTGTGCTTAGCGAGCTCAGCTGTGTTTCTCCACAGAGTTGATTTATGGCTTCCACCTTGTGTAATACAGTTTCAGGTAACATCACTGGAAGCAGCAGACTCTAATTACAGCAGGCAATCAAAGCGAAAGCTATTTTCATCTAGAGCTGCATATTCCGTTGATAAAGTAATAGGTGAACTGATGTGTGAACTCTTTGATGGTTAAAAGTATAAAGATCAAAAGGTTTAAAAAAATGATGGAAGGGATAAAACCTCCTATTCTGATAATTTTGCAAAATTTTATAAAAAAAAAAAAAAAAAAAAAATCAAGGAGAAACACATCTTACCAATACATAGGGATGTAGAGAACATCTCCAGGTCCCACAACAGCTTCATAGCCAACAACATTTTTAAAATTTGGAAACTTCTCATAGTTAGGGTTATCAAAATCAACCTAAAACGGAAGAAAAGTTGGTGGAAAAAAAATATGAACAAGCCTATTAGCAAAATTAGCCAAACCTTAAATCACGTTAAGCAGCTTAACTTACTTGGCTTTGTCTGTCACATGGGTGATGGACAGGGTAAGAATAGAGACACTCAAACTGGTCTGGGGGGAAAAGGATGCATCTCTTATGGCCTTTTATCTGTGCAAAGAAGTTCTGCTGCTCGTCATAATGTGCCGGCGTCACATTGCCTGAGAAAATGATAAACATATACAGTAATGTGAAAAAAAAACCCAGAAAACCTGAAGCTTGAAAACTGTAAAATAGATAAGATTTTTGGCATCTTGTGTGATGGAGCAGAAGCTGAAGGAAAATGGGTTATGTTATTTAAATGCTTTTTTTCTTCTTTTTTTATAAATAAAAACTACCTTTCACTTCACCTACACATCTGAGTGACTGTCTCTGCCAGCTCTGTACATCTCAGTCAGACTGGATGGAGAGAATTTGCAAAAATTAGTTTTCCCAGCCTTATCATGGATTGTATTTAGGTCCGAACTGAGTTCATCTGAGACAAATAACTGATCTAGATCTGGCTTTATGTTTTGGGTCACCATCATGCTGGAAGGTGGACATCTAACTTGTTTTGTTCAGGACTGCCCTACATTTAACTTCATCCATTTTCCCTTCAGATTTAGGCAACTTCCCTGTCCCGGTTGAAGAAAAGCACATGATGCTACCACCACCATGTTTCACAGACAATACCACCACCATTCAGGGCAATGAGTCCACACCCTGAATACACCATGTCCTTTCAGGGCGCGTATACCAGTATTCTGCAATGCCAATATTCTGCCATTCAGGCTATTGTGTATCATGGAATATAGGAAGGAAATGAGAGGCTCACCCTCCATGCCAACCAGCAGAAGGTTGGACGTCAGCGGCCCCCAGTTCCGCGTGGCTTGCTGTCTGTTGATCCAGTTCCAGTTGAAACCAAGAAAATCAACAACAATCTTCTTTCCTACTGTGTCATTCAGTGTTTGCTGCAAATAGACTCTTGAAACACATGAGGAAAGAGACATGCTTTAAGTATGAGTCATGCTATTTCACATGCAAAGGGCTGAAAAACAAGCCCTGGACCTGCTGGTGTGAAAAGTGGTGCAAACGAGAGTTTAAAAAGAAAAAAAAAAGTCACTCCCTACAGTTTTCAAACACTTGGGGGTGGGGGGAGTTGCATTAATATAAGTGGAAATTATACTAAGTAACAGTTACTTTAAGGGTCAGCGAGTTAAAAGCGAATGTCTCTTTGGTATCTGATCTGAGTATGAGCTGCCAAATCAGTCAGGTTACAGAAATAAGCCTTCGTCACATAACTCCTTAGTCACTAACTCGGTCACCGGCATATCTTTTCCTCAATACTTTTGAAGGCTAAAACAGCAGAAATGTGCATTGCTCACATCACACGTCTGACAACTTACCTCTCCTCTCCTCCCTCTTCTTCTCTTTTACGCATGCTATCCACAAACTCAGAAAACTTCATCTCCATTCGACGAGACTTGGGAACAAAGTCCATAAAGTTGCACATTTTCTTCTCATCGTAGTAGAGGAATTTGTGGTTTTCCGAACTGTAAACAGAGAAGTCTCCATTTCCAATGTTCTCCAGGAGGTATGGGATGTCCCACTTCAGTGCTGGGTATACAAGGTTGGTGTCCGTTAAAACCACCGGTTCCTGGAGGAAGATCAGGAACACTTTATTGAAATGTTACAACAAAGCCTGGTGGTTGCTATACACCTCAACGCTAAGAAGATCTAATATACAGCTAAACTTTCCTTCACAGAAGTTATTTTCAAACATTTAAAAGCTGGTTAAGTCTTGAAGATGTCCAATAAAACCTGATATCTTCAAGATGACATGCATTTATACGCTGGTGATACATTGTAGTGGCACCTGGAGAAAACACAATGACGTGAGCAGAAACATTCAAATAATGTTTCTGCTGTCAGTGTAGCCATGGCAGAAATAGCAACTCTTCTCATGTTAATTTTGTGTTATACTTTTTAATCATGTAAATATGAGAGACAATCTGAAGCAGACGCTGTTAACAGTAAATAAACCTGCTTACAGTAAATCTACTGAAGGACAACATGCTGTAGTATGACGACAACGTTATCAGATAGTGACGTTTTTGAAAACGTGATTGTATTTTTGTTGTTGCATTATCATAATTTACAAAATCATGCAAAGTTGGGACTTTTAATGGACTTTTAATGTCACTTTTAGAGCAACTTTGCATTAAAAGTGTCATTATTTACCGAATGACACTTCTTGACAACTGTCATAAACCTGACATAACACCTGTTCATTACAGGTGTTATGTCATGTTTATGGCATAACATCTGTTCATTACAGGTGTTATGTCATGTTTATGACAGTGTCATGTCAGTCTTATGCACACCCCTTCAAATAAAGTGTTACCCAAAAGCATTTCATGTGTTGCTGCTATTTTTTTCCCCCGTTGTCAATTTCCCAATAATCTGATGTCAATAATCTGAAAAGAACTGATGCAACTGGTGTTTAGCATCCTGAACAGAAAATGAGAATAGTCATTGCCAAAGCTGCAAAGCTATCTCACCCGGTCAGTGTACATGTTTTAGATCATGCAAAGGAAGTGTAAATTGATTTAAAATAACATCTCGCGATTTACGTGCACGTGAGTCACGCGCATGACCGCACACACACCCGGAGCTCGCAGGCCTACGTGACAAACCGAACGTAGCCCGCTGTGCGCGCTCCCGCTGCTCGGCTGCCTGCGGCTGGCTCTCGGTTTCACTTTCATCGGAGGACGCTGAACTCTGCAGCTGCTAGGAGATGATGTGGTTGGAGGAGGACTGTTTAAAACGTACCGGTCTGCGTTGAGTTTGGCTTTTCCACGTATTGTTAGCTGCAGTGGTATAAGATTATGTTTCGCGACTTATCAGTCTTGTTCCAATTAGATGGTTAAATGACGGAGGGCTGAGCCTCGTAGCCTTAATGTGATGCATTTATGCAACCTGTAAGTAGAACAGCCTGGTGTTCAAAGAAGCCTTCTTTCCGCATACCAAGTTGATAATCAACTTGGTCTCAATTATTAATGAAAGTAAATAGCTGAATGAATGAATACATGAGTTACTACCTAATTTGTAGTTTTAAAATCCATTCATCTACCAAGTTTTGGGTATGAACATCTGAAAACTATCTCCAACAGGAAAGATTTAAAGGCAAATGTTTAACACATCTGTCAGCAACAGAAGTACACAGGAAAAGCTAACTTTCAGCTAAATCAGCACCAGCTCAAGTTGCATTTGCATCACTTGAGCCAGTTTTTGAAGGTCATTTAGAAAGGAGTTCACTTTTACACAGTGATTAAAGCTATTCTTGTAAAATAGTTCTCAGGAGATGAACATTGTAGTAGGTTTGTGTAACAGAGCCATATAAAGCAGGGTAGGAAAAGGAAACCTGCTTCCTTTTAGAGAAGATGTCGGCTCTACTGTCGTTCTCTAGGTTACAACATGCATCTCTGTCTGTATTTGGATTACACAAAAGATGAAATCTTAAGCAACACATAAACCTTGGGATAATGCAAACAGGAAGCCCAGGGTGTTTGTGAATATTCGGGTGACAAACCTGGGCCGCTTCATTTTTAATCAAGTAACATACTCTCTTTAAAATCCTAAGAGAACAATGTCCTTTGCAGAGAATGCACTATGAAGTCATTATGCTATATCATGTTGCATCAAAGCAGAGTGTCAGAATTCTCCTAGCTTTGAATCATTAAACCCACAGGAAGACCAGAAGACCGGCAGCTTAAATAAATGAGAGATAAGTCACTGGAACCTTTTGGAGACAGGTGAAATAGGCTAAATTTCATTTGAAACTCAAACAACAGCACGTTCATGAATAATGAAAGACCCAAAGGGAAATGTAAACAAAGGCACAAAGGCTGTTTGTCCTGAACAGACACACCTACCAGGTAAAGTATTTCTGTTAAAACAAATGGCAATGAAAACAAACGGTAATATGAAGGATGTCTGTTGTGTTCAAAAAAATGTCCTATTTCATTCTTACAGGTTGGACGTGCTTTTGATAAGTTGGAGAAATCAGCGTTTCAGAGCAGTGCACATCAACTGTGCACTGCTAGTCAGCTGGCTAAAAGAACGGCGTCACCTGCTTCCCTCATGCACAAAAAAACCCCACTCATTCAGCTGTTAACACAATGCTGTTTTAAAACAGCAGGATTGTTTCAAAGAAACAGGACAAAAATACGGTATAAAATGGCATGCAATTAAAAAAATAAATAAATGTTTAGCTTGTGTTTATTCTAAAATGTTACTATGTAAAATGTTACTATACCACATAGACATATTTCATATTTAACACTTTCATCAGTAAGAGCAAGCATTTGCATTTGCTACCCATGACTCTTTTGGTTTATTTGATCTAAGGAAAGTAATAAAAACATCTTCTCAGATCTGTTTTTAGTTGTTCCAAGTAAACTCTTCAGGATTAAACATCAATGTGTCTCCACACTGGACTCAGCAGGTGCACTCAAGTCGCTGATCGATACTCAGGATTTAGCTGACCTAGATACTCAACGGGCTTCAGTTTTGTCTGAGTGAAATAAAAGAAAAAGTACTACTTCATCTTGCTTTAAAATTAGACTTATTCACTGTAAACAATTTCTTACTTCTCCAGTCTGAAACTTGGCAACCAAACACAGAGCAATAAAATAGGTTTTTATACTAATTACACACCACAATGCAAACCATTTACGAAAACCTCCTCTGCACATAATTTGGGTGTTATCGTCCATATGTCCTCCAAATTCTAAAACAATACTTCTGACTGAATCTTCTAACTCAAATCTACACCACCTATATTTGTGACATCAATATTTGTGGAACATCTTACATCAGTGGTTTCCAGGCATTTCAGCTTTTGACCCATAAATATAACAGCTTACAGGACTTGTGACCCTGACTACTGATTTATTTTCTTGTAAGCCAGTTACACAAGGACATAGTACAGGAGCAACAACAAATATGTAGTTCATATCTATTAAAAATTGCTGGGGGTTAGACTTATATGAATGAATAAATGTTTTAGTTATGTCCCAAGCTTTGGAGACCACAAAAAAGGAATAAAATGTCTTTTTTCAGTCTCTGAACAAAAAAATAAAAGTACAGACCTCTAAAATAATAAACCCAAGATGCAAAGAGTCAAATAACACATAAAAGTTTTTAGAAAACTGTATGAGGAATTAAGTCTGGAAAGTTGTGGCATTTTTCCTCTCTTGGCTTTCTTTTAATATATATAATTAACCACGCCAGAAAAATAAAAAGTAATCCGAGACAAAATAGAAACATTGTGTATTATCAAAAAAGGAAATACAATACTTCTTATGCTCTTCGATAGATTACTTTCACTATCATTAACCTCGGTGTTCGTGTTTATATTTTTTTATTATTATTATTATTATTTTGAGCCAAATAAGTCGGGCTTATTTTTCAAGTTCACTTTTGCATTTTTCAATATTAAATGTTCGATGATTCTTTAAATTCTAATGAAAAGAAGATTTGTATAAATGAAAATAAAGTTCCAGTAACCTAACCCTGCAGCTGCGTTACCTCGTTGTTTATAAGCATCTCTGCTCTGGGGTCCGTGTAAGACAGCCGGGGAATGGGCTTGGTTGGGAACGAGTATTTTCGGAACTGGGACTCATCCCATTCCCGACTGTGCACGTCGGAGAAAGCCGCTCCGTCGTCGCTTGTCGCCGCATCTGCCTCCACAACAGTCGCCGCTGCCATGGTGGTTCAGCGAGCCCCGCTTTCGCTGCTGTACCTCGGTCCACCTCACAATGAAAGCGTCCACCAGCTTCTCCTTTCCTTTTTTATATTCATATAAATATACAGCGGAACTACCTGGACAGTCTCACTCCCTGCTCAGGTTTATTGATGAATAAAATAAAATAAGAGGGCTCCTGCCGCCCAGAAGTAGCGTTTCACCACAGATCTGTTCCGTGTGTGAATGTTTACACGCTGTGGTGACAGGAGGGAGCAAACAAAACTACACGGGCTGCAAAAACACAGGAAGCCGTTTTGATTAATTCAGGCACATAATATTATACAGCGACACCTAGCGTCCGGGGTAAACTGGTGCAAAACATTTTCAAGTTCATCCGAATGAATTATACTATGGAAAGTTAATTTATTTTAGCTATTCTGTCAAAAAGGAGATAACACTCAAATAGTGTATATATTTAAAATGGTACTTGTTTTACTCTGTATTTTCTGGCTTTCAATTACTTAGAAACGAAAGCTTTTTTTTTTATTCCTAAAAGCTTTCAGGGTATAGATCATATTGCAAAAGCATGTTATTGCCACAAGAGGGAGCAATATCTTTGTTTTTCCTCAGTTACCACAAGATCATAATTTAATATTGCAATGTACAATATTAAATTGTGCTGCTTAACTAAAGATTTCTTTTAAATTTAAGATATATAATATATCAGTGAATATTTATATTTAATATAAATGGCATTAGCTTAAAAGGACTGTGACGTTTAAACTGTGTCACGAGCATGCATGTAAACAGAACAATCAAGAAAATCATATAGTTAAATATATAGTTTATTTATGGTATAAATAAACTATATATACATATTAATTTTGAAAAAAAAAAAAACATGACAACCTAAAATTAAGGTTTTAATTTTGGGAATGACTAGAGACTACTGTATCATTACAAAGTACTTTCATAACAAAAGTATTTTGTTCCATTTAACCTTTTCATCTTTCCTTAAACTCCGGTCAGTTTTCCTATGAAGAAAATCCTAAATTTTATTGTAGGGATTGTGTCACACATGCCAGTGTGATTTAAAGTGTGTGCTTCCCCTTCACCTTTTATTTTTTGTGCAAAGGAAGCTGGACTCTTCCTATGACTCCCAGCGTGTCCTCTGAATGACTTGTGCCAATCTACCAACACGGCTTCTAAAGGCTTTCCTTCAATGATGAATTTCTTCAACATAGGTCTGATTTGTGGTTTTGCTCTGCAATGGTTGTGTTAATAGATTTCCTCATCTGGGCTGTAGATCTTTGTAGCTCCTTAGGATATAAGAATAAAATGGGTGGAATAAAAAATGATTCACATACATTTTGGTGCTTTTATTTGGGAAAAAGAAGTATAATTTTCCAATCAAAATTTTGTACAAAGTTGCATTGGTGTAAACCAATTTGCTTAGTGTTACCTTCAATTACTGACTGGAACATTACTTGTAGTCAGTATTCCAACTTTTCACCGCTTTCCATCACTGCAACATAATGCTTCTCGCTTGTTTGTATTTCACATTTCCATAAAGCACAAATTAACTTGCTTTGCCTAAAATCTCACTGAAGTCCATAGCACAAGCAGCAGTGTAAAGGGGACAAGGAACACAAGCCAAGAGAACTGTAACAAAAGCAGGAGATTTCAGTCAAATCTCACAACATGCAAATATCAGTGACATCTTATGAGCTCCAGAAAAATGAGGCTCAAAGTGGTTCAAAAGATAATCAAGTATAGTTTACTTTATAAAATAAAGTTTTGATACTTTTAAGGATAAAAAAAAAACAATATTTTACCTTGACAATTTTGCAGGAGCACAAACCCGCCAACACTCATTTTAATTGATCCAGCAGGACATAAGGTAATAAAATTATGGCGTTGCATCACATGAGACAGCACGTTATCTTGTCCTAATTATTTCGAATGGTAGGTTGCAACCCGGCTCGTCTATTTCTGGACAAAAATGTTTGGATAACAAAAACCAAGCAAACAACGTTGAAATTCTGAACTAATATTTATTCGTGGTCATCACAGCCCTGGCATTGCTGTTCAATCACTGTTCATGAGGTCACAGAGGAGTACGCTGTGTACCTTGCTCCTGTGCACTGATTAACTGACAAAGACCTGCTTTAAATATCACCCTGGCTTTAATGTAGACGTGACGCTTCACTTCAGTCAAAATGATCATTGCCATTTTGCAGTTTTGACCTTTAGGGAATGGAATAAGCATGCCCCCATTTCAGTTTGGTGATTCAGCAGCATTTCCTGTCAGGTCATGTGTGTTTTCTCTTAAATAAGGACTTAGGGGCAGATTTAAATTGCAGGCACCGGGTGAGGCTCCCTGTTGGGTTCCCATGCCCAGTGTTTCCTGTGCAGATCAGTGAACTGACCTGAGCAGAGCTGATCCTCTTCACCCTCACCTCTCGCCCCCATTCTTTGGAGATACCAGTAACTAGGAGGTAGGACTCCCCAGCGAGCCTCAAGGAGCTTAGATCTCGTTTCTGCAGATTCCAATACACCTATGTACCTCTGCCGTCCCTTTTCCATCTGCCGAAACAGCATCTCTTTGAGAGCCACTGAATGCTCCATAGCGGCATTATGCGACTGATGAAAACCAAACGCTTTTCATTATTAATGATGGAATTTCACAAAGTCACATAAACGGAAAAACAGAAGCGACACCCAACTTTTTCAGAATTCCGTAGCTTGTTGCTTGTTGTTCAGTTGCCTTTTCATCTGCACTCATCTGCTTTCTCTCACATTCACTCTGACCCTCGCCCCCTTTAGGTGTTGTGGGTCTGAAACCTCCAAGTCAAAAATCCCATTAGTCAAGGATTCTGAGAGGGATTATGAGTGTTTCTTCCAGCTTCAAGCACACAAAATATCACCCGTTAGCTGAAAGATATAAGTTCCAGATTCAAAGTTCTGTCTTTTTTTAGTGTGACCTTATTCATAGAAATGAAACCAAACATTTGATATTTTATGGTGTCACTAAGATATTCCGAACTATGTAGGACAATAACCTAACATCTGTTATTTCTTTGCGTGTTAAGCTAAAATTGCAACTCAAATCTGTTAGCACGTTCATCCGCCTGAATTCCCGGCGTTCCTCTGGTTTTGTCACCTCTCCTCCCATCACCTTGCACTAACGTGTCATCACAGATTGGACATGGCAGAGTCGGCCTGGTAGACGGAAGTTTTGGCCCCATGGTCAGAGGTCGTGTCACTCTCTGCATGGGGGTAGATTGTGCGTTTGAGTCATGATTGGCGTTGTGTGCCGTTTCACATGTTCAGCCAACTTGTTTACCACACAAAACTGAGAAGAGAGCTCTATAAAAAACTAGAAAAGAAAGACTCGTGGCTAGTGTATCTTACCTGTAACGGTAGGATTATGGCCCCCTTTTCATCTCAGATAAAAGCCAACAAATGTTTTCAGCACTGACAGGTGATATTAATACTCATTTTCCAGAAGCTTAAAGCAAAATTATGTCAGATATACTGTTATGTGGACAAGCCTTAAGATTCTAATTTTTTATATATTTCACTTCCCATGAAGGAGGCTTTATTGGAATGTTTAAGCAAGATCATGTTTTATACATTCCTCAGGTTTTCTGAAGGTATTTCAAAGTTTATTTAGCATGAGCTGATATCTGGTCTACTGATAACTTGACCTTTTGTCAACTACAATCTGCCACTAACACAGTTTGTTCTCTTTACATGAATCTATAAAAGTGTTGTGTGTTATAGACACAAACGAACCAGCAGGTTTTTGATACAAATTAGTAGGATACAGTTTACATGTCAACTCACTGGGTAAAATCGGTTTCACTCACATTTTCTTTCAATTATTGGCAAATTTCAAAATTGCAGTTCTCAAATTATAATTTAATATATTATGAGAAGAAGCTATCCAAAACACAAAAGAAGTAATCGCCTCTTCTCCAGGGATGTAATAGACTTTTTATCGGTTATTGCAAATATTTGATGTAAAATGTTGCTGTCAACTGTATGGCACAAGATGTTATTAGGGGTTTTTTTTATAGAGGGCAAGATTATTTTAGACAAGCGTTTAAATGAAATTTAAATTTTTGTATTTACTCTTTGTCATCTATTAAAGTCAGTACGCTGAAGAAACATTTGCTAACGACAAAAACCAAGAACAAAATAAATCTTGTGGGGATCAAATATTTTTCAGCATCGCTATACTGTTACAACACAGAGGACGTGCAAAACTTTGACAAGTTTGATCTAAAATGTCTGACCTAACATTAGTTGCACAATGCTTTTCGTGGCACTGAAGGACGTTTTGGCTCCTTTTCTGTCCTCCCTTACACAACAGTTTTTTTTGTGTGTTTTTTGTTTTTTTGACGTTCCACATGGTTCCTTTGTTGTTTCCCTGGCAGAGCAATCCAGCCGGCCCACAGGGGTCGTCAGAGGAAAGACGAGTTCCAATTATGATCATTATTTGGTAAATAAGATGTCAACAAGGTGTTTCCTTGACACTTGGTTGTGTAAAAGGAGGAAGGTGCAGAAATGAACGCCCTCCTCTCAATGGGACCTCTAATCTCCCCTTTCATGCCCCCTTCTTATCTGAAGGGTCTCAGCTTTGGCTGCCATGTGCAGGTCTGCCTGGGCTGGCACTTCTTACTCGCAGGTGGGGTGAGTGTCCTGGCAAGCATGTGTTTATAAAACTCACTTGTTTGGGCACAATACTTGAACTAACTTTTTTTGAGGGAACAGTGTGAATCTGTGCAAAGCCTTTTCCCAAAGTTCTTTAGGAGGCGACGGCCCATTGAGAGGACAGAAGAAGGGATTACCTTCTTCGACAGTGGTGCATTTCCGAGAGAGCTGATTAGCTCTGCATTCATTGTTAAATTGAGCAAAGGAAGGCCCTAGAGGAGTGAAAGGATCCAAATAGGTGGGCCCAGAAAGAAAACAGCCACAGGAAGCCTTTGCACAGGCAGACCCAAAGTTTTCCCAACATTTCTTCCCCCCTCCCCCCCACTCCTGAGGAGGCGCAGCGTGAAAAAGGAGATTAGCATACAAAATTAGAGGCAGAATGATTTTTTTTTTAGGGGCAACTTGCTTCATGCCCTCCTCCCCCACGACCCTGCTCTGTCTGGACAAAGTTAATTAAACTAGTATTAAACAGTGAAGAAACTTCCAAGCGCTCAGCGAGGATTACCATGATGAAGGAGAGAACGGGAGGTATTTGTTGGGGTGTAATTGAGAAAGGCGTGAATGAAGGAGAGTTCGCTCGACGGCTTTCTTTTCTCTTCGGTCCACCACAGTGGAAGCAGAGTGAAAAAGTGGGTCTGTTTGCTCCGAACCATGAAGTATTCATGTCACAATGAGTATGTTAAAGAAGGATGAGCACTTTCTTCAGCCTGAATTATATGCACGATTAAAGGATTTATTATTCTTTCATTACATTTTAATGGAGAGAGAATGAAAAAAGGACACTAAAGCAAAACTAGAAAAAAAAATGCTGTGCAATAAATTAACAATATACAGTACAAAGTGCTTCATTTTATGTACAGTTATACATCAAGAGCGCAAAGTAGGGGTGAGCCAGATGATGGGGGGGGGAAACAGAAATACAAACTAAAACCGTAGCGAGCATTCTCGCAAAAATAAAAAAACAGATTACTGTGAGAAGTTTAAGAACAAGTGTTGCACCAGATTATCTATCAAATGTTGTTTTTTTTTGTATAAGTACAAGAATAAATAATGTGAAGAATTTTAACGTCAGTGAGAACCGTTTCAATGCCATGTCACTTTTCAAAATGTGGTAAAAAATATAAAAATATATCTTAAATACATTTATGCTAAAAAAAAAAAAAGAAAGAAGGAAAAATCTACAAAGTTGACTGTTTTGTCATGAGACTCTGTGCTCGTTTGTGAGAAATATTTAATGTGAAGATAAAATGTGAAGGTTTTGTCCAGAACACGTCATCTGCAGAGTCCAGGTGTTTGATTGAGCTGCAGAAACAGGAAAACATGGCTGCATGTGGAGGAGTGACGGGGACGCTCAGTGCTTTTTCCTCAGCCTCAGGTTCTTTCGGCGGATGGCGGCGCTCTCATTCCTGCCCCTCTGACTTCCCTTCTTCACACAAAAGTACTTGGTCACCGTCTTTCTGCACTGCTCGCACTTCACCACACAGCACCAATGGAACTTGCAGTTGCAGCTCGACACCATCTCGGCTTTGCGCTCTTCCACAGCCAGCCCGCACTCTCCGCACAGCCTCTTGCAGCTCCGCTTCTCCCACTTGTTCAGGTTCTTGCCTTTCTTCAGGCATTCGCGGCCCTCCGTGCCAGGCAGGCCCAGGGTGCGGTTCTCCAGGCAGTAGTCGGGCGAGTCTTCGAGGTGGACCAGCTCCTTGCGGGAGATGGAGTTGAAGGTCTCTGCAATGGCGCCGCGACTGGCCGCGCTGTTTCCTGCTCCCCGGAGGAGATCCACCTTCAGGGCCCGGTGGTACTTCTCCTTCAAGTAGTTCCCCACTTCCCTGAACTCCGGCAGCTGCAGCCAGCAGGTCTGAGTGGTGCAGCTTCCTGAAACACCGTGGCACTTGCACGTCTTCTGCATGGTCCCCTTAACAGCCTGTAAACAGCGTCAAGAAAACATTAACTTCAGGACGACGCGCCTCAGGTTCACTTTTACACAAGACACTTCCCCATAAAGATGAAATAATTTTGTTAAAAACTTATTTTTATTGAGGTTTGTGAGATGTTCAGAAGAAACTTACATGAAAATTAAGAAGATATACACTTTCATGACGTGAGTCATACTAATTTATTCTAACTTTATGAGTAACAGTGTCTCACATGTAACAAGGATTTACATGTGATTCTTTTTATAAAGGTCAAGCGGCTTGTAAAAGTATTCCTGCCCTTTGAACCTTTTCACATTTTACCATTTCACAACCATAAACTTCCAAATATTTTTATTGAAATTCACTGTGATAGACCAACACTAACTAGTGCATAAAGTGAAACGATGGGACAAGAATGCATAGTTTTAATATATTTTTCAAGTAAAAATTAAGTATCATTCACTTAACATTCAGCCCCCTCTAATCGGATACTTTTAAACAAAATTCAGTGCAACTAAACACCTGGAGAGGTCATGTAATTACTGACTACAGTCCACTTGTGTGTAATTTAATCTCAGTGAAGATATAGCTGTACTGTTAAGGCTACAGAAGTTTTGAACCTCAGTGAACACACAGCAGACAGGCTGTGGAGAAATGTTATCTTATGGAACAACACACAAAGCTTGGGATACGTCACTGTTATCCCAGTGTTCAATCCACTGCCATCATGTTTCTAAAATTGGAAACATTAGAGTGGGTAAGGAGTAGAGTAGAGATCTGAAGAGCAGGTGGGGGAAAAAAGCAATAAGGAGATAAACTGGTTTCAATCAAAGTATATTCGTGTGCTACAGCGGTCCAGTTCAAGTCCAGTTCAAAATCCGAGACTTGTAAGCTGATGTTCACAGATGCTGTCAGTCCAACGTGCTTGATATTAAGATTTATTTGAAAGCAGAATGGGCAAGAGTTTCAGTGTACATATATTCCCTAAAAGATTTGAATCCATAATTGAGGAGGAAGTTGTTTCTACAAATTATTGACTCAGAGGGGGTGAATACAAATTAATAACACTTTTTTTTTCAGATTTTTGTATTTTTCATTATTTTTCAATGAAAAATGTCACACTGATTAAGAGAAATTCTGATTAAGTCAATCGAATTTTGTCATCAGACAACGAGGAATACATTTTGGAAGGTACTGTACAGATTCATACCTCAGTGTGACGTCTACATGCGGACGAAGGTAAAGCATACAAGTGAGTCTGGAATTACTCGAGTCTGTTGATTGATGTCTTGTCAAATTAACTAAACTGTATTGTTAAAGATTCCGACATGAGTGAAAGCTTTATGAACTAAGTGTCTTTGTCATCCTCTGTGTCTCCTGACTTTACCCGATACAAAACAGATGTCTGCTAAAAAGGAAGGCCGCTTTCTTTTCGTGCAGAGGTGATGAACTCTACACCGAGGTGAGGCTGAATCAAAGTTTCACATCGAGTCCCATTGTCCCTCCTAGAATAAATAGGACTATTTATTTAGCATGTTCCTTGTCAACATGTTTTCCTGTGAGTGGGGACCCAGCGGAGAGACCCATTGAGTTGAGAAATAAAAAAAAGGAGTTTTTTTCTCTCTTTCTGTCCCCATTTTTTTCTGTTACAATGATGCTCCAGGTGCCATAAGGATCCCAGGGCCCGACAGGGGGGAGCAAAGGCACCATAAACAAAGAGCACTTCAGCTGCACGCCTGTGGTCCCCTCAGGCTCCCTCGGGGCCAGACAAAGACCAACATAAATGTGGGATCCTTATTGCAAGAATAAAAACTAAAACACTTATTTTAAGGAAGTGGGATAATACAGAATGCTTTGCAATGTCTGGCTCCACAGGATCTCCAATTAAGCTTCCACCAGCCATCCTGAGATTCTTGAGCTGAGGTATTGTCATAAAGTGCATTCAGGACTGGTAAATAGGCCCATCTGGTACAGCGAACACACTGTTATTATTGGGGACGAGTGGCACCTCACTTATAGAGATCTGAAAGGGATGCTTGGGTGGCACACTCAGTGTAACGCTGAGAAGGGATGAAAAAAAAAATGATTGAAAGGACGCTTTACACTGTGCGTGCTGTTGGAGTGCCATAAGAGATCCGCAAAATTTCAACCAGGTTACCACGCAGTTTGCAACCTGGTTCGGATTAAGGCTCACTCAGCATCCCAGCTGTGGGCACATCCTTCATTTTTAAACTGATGGAGTGAATACGGAGGTCTACCTTCCGCCCAGCTTCGTTATTGTGAAGATTCATGGCCGCCCGAGCATCCTGTCCAGTCTCCAACGCGTCCACAAACTGTTTGGAGATGGTCTCGCCGAAGCTGACGTTATCGCTGCATCCGCCCCAGAGCCAGCCATGACCTCCTGAGGTGAAAAAAAAAAATAACAATATCAATCACTGTTAGTTTAAGTTGCACAAATCTTCTTCAAGCTAATGTATACGTTTATCAGTCTCTGACCTCTTTGTCCATTCCTGCTGTCGTCACAGCCACAGTTGTCAAAGTCTCCGAGACTGCAGTTTCTGGTCAGGGTGTACATAACCCCAGCAGAGCTGATGGCATGGACGAATGCAGTCTCTCGATTTGCTGTCAGCAGAAAAAGCTCTTTGAAAATTGCCTCCTACAGTGTCATCAATGGCATTTCTGCCACATATTTCATTTGTCAGAAATTATATAGTTTATGTTATGATGTGATTACTCTAATTTTTCAGCCATTCTTGTAGCGACTAAGCAAAAAGTGGTTGAAATTATGTTAGATTTTAGTTGTTGTCGCTGCTATGTGTCATTTATAAGTCACAAAATGTGAAAGAGAGGTGAACTAAACTCAAAAGGATATCCTTAAGCTTCATCTTACATCCTGTTTATAATTTCCTATTGATGAAAAATATACTGTTATTTGATTGAAATTAAAATTAAAATTGAGAAACACAAGAATACAGTCAAGAGTAGCCTGAGAAGGACAATGCCCAGGTTTGGGATTTCAAACCTGAGCATTACTGCAGAACACAATGCCTACATTTAATAGTCATAACTGAGTGTCCAGCTCTAATATGAGATCGAAATGTGAAGCCTTATATCTTGAGAAAGCAATGAGTAGAAATATGTCCTTAGAAAGATACCTAGCAAACAGGAAACCTTTACTGAGATTTGGAAAGTGTTCTGTGGTGAGTCCATAAGTAATCATTGTGAGAAATTACTGCGTTTGACAAAAATTGTCATTTGACACACAAACATTCTGATAAATATAATTTCTGCTCTAGCAGCATTGTTTTTCTCTTTTACCCAGGCATACAAACTCCACTAACAACGTCGTCAGCAGATTACCGAACTGGCGAGTTTGCGTGACAAAGACCATATCGTTTTGTTCTCAGCCACGTCATCTGCCACTTCTTGCTACAACACTTCTGGCGAACCTTTCCCTACCCTCTCCATGCGAAACGTCTTGCTCGGTTCTGGTCCAGTACAGCAGACAAACAACTGACTTGCTGCAAAGACATTGTAGCAAGTCAATCATTATTTCCTCCTCACCTGAACCTGTAAACTCGCAATAGTCAATCCTTCTCTGCCATGATCACTGTGTTTATCGTACAGGGGTAAACCACCCATATGATAAAGTACCACACTGTAGCCGAAGGGGTTTCACAAGAGTTCGGCTCGGTCACATGAACACACATCAACGGTTCAGCTTCGGTCCAACCATGCTGGGAACCGTAGTTTGTCACCACATAATCAAACCATGTTTTACTCTGGAGGGTTGAGCTACAGTAATAAAACTGTCTCAATGTTATTAACGTAAGTCACTCAAACTCAGTAGATCTGTCTACAGTTAGTTTTACTACAACAAGCTGTTAGGACCCAAAAAAGACTTCAGTATAATGCTACACATGTGACGGGCAAAAGAAATGTTGAAATACTGGCATAAAATTAGACTGCAGTCCAGCACTCTAGTTCACCTATCTCAGATGTGGAGAGAAAAAAAATAGATGTAGAAGCTAAGAAGCTAAGCTAAACAACAGCAGCTATTGTTTTAATGTGATCTCTGCACATCAGCAGGTGTTTTGTAATGACGTAGGTTACATAAAATGTAAAAACAGCTGTAAAGCAAATGATTTCTTTTCCTGATAAACCTTATGCTTTTAACAATAGCTGTCAGTGGTCTGGTTTACTCTCTGCTCAAGCTAGCTGTCTTAGCTTTGCCACATTTCCTGTATGCAAGATCTTTGTGCTTTAAGTGCTCACTCCATCCTTTTATATTGTGTCTCGCACATTCAACATATTTCAGGAAAATATGTACAACAGTCCATTGGACATTGGATCTAAATGACACGTAGTCTAATCCTTGTACAGAACTTACTTCCTGTTTTTAGAGGCTTTTTCTGTTTCAGACTTTTCATAATTATAGGTTTTATGTCTTTAAAATATTATTTTCTCTTTAAGTTTTTCCCAAAAAAAAAAAAACTAACTAAATTGAAACCGTGTACTGTCAGTATTTATTACAACTTTGGGTATTTGGTGCAATTCTACTGTTGGTAACCTTTCTACAATCTGTTCAACACGTGTCTGTGAAGGTATTCAGAAACAGAGTTCAGATAAGTGAACACACATGACTATGTGTTTTTCAAATTCTCAATACATCAAGAAAAAAAATATTTTAATAACAGAAAATACAACAACCACACCATACAATCATTAAAAAAAACACACACACAAATACAGTCACACCATTTTCCTTGCTCCACAGAGACACTGGAGCTGGTCTTAAAAGTTTCCAAAGTGTCTGTGGGCACTCACCGCTGCGCAGGCTGCTGTGTGTGGACAGCTGGAGAGCTCTCTCAGGGCAGTTCCAGCGGTCCCATGCGAACTGGTATTTGCATTCCTCAATGCCACTCTGAGCCCCTGCTGCCACGCTGCTCGAGTAGATTAGGTAGGCCTGCAGCACAGACATGACATATTGCACCCAAATAATAACAGCACAAGTAAATGATGCAGAAAAATCCCCCCAATGGAGCAGTTTTAAGGAACCTGATAAACTTAATGCTTGTGAAGAACAGAAGTGCTCTCCTTAAGGAGGAATTACTTTATGGCTTTCTGCTTTTGGATCATACGTCATATACAGCATAGTACAGTTAGATTTGCAATTTTAATGAGGTCAGATACGTTTCTGATTACATTTTCATTCTTTTGCCTTAGAGAAAATAATTAGCAGTTCAAATCAGATCTTGGATAAAATATTTAAGCTAAGTCACATGTTGTGAAGACAAAATTAGAAGCAACACCCTTGCTTTCAGGAAAAAAAATTTATAGAATAAAGAATAAAACTAGAAGAGACAGAGAGAGAGAGAAAAAAATATGACAAACACAAAAATCTTTCTACTATGATCTGATGAGTTTTGTCAGAGCCCTGCACTCTGTGCTTGGCTTTCGCCTGCTGCTCCAGAGTCTGTTCAGACTGCATGAATGATAATATAACTAATATGTCTCAAGTGGCCTTCAGGGAGATGGAGTACCACCTCTTTCACAGGGATCCGGCTCGCTAATGATGACCACCCACAACAGCGCTGCCTGCTCTCGCTTCTTAACACACTCAGCCCTCGGACATGCACAGCGCTTCTGAATAAGGTCAAGTGTACCAAGAGGGGAGGAAAAAAAATCACAAAAGGCCTAGAATATCACTGATTTGGAGCTTTTGTTGCAAACAGACAGGTAGCCAGAGATTGTCAATACACAAGGAGCGAGGTTTAACTCCCTCTTTCTCCAGAGAAAAAAAGAGGAGGGGAAGATCAAAAGAAGCCAGGCTTACCTTAGGTCCGGTCATCAGGAAATTATTCACTGACCTGGAAAAGGAGACAGCTTATTTCAGTCGGAAAAGCCCAGTGTCCACCGCAAAATCCTCCACTAACATCTCTCATTAGTGTGTTTCAGGACACGTGAAACTGTGACACCATGTGGGCATCCAAATCCTGGTGAACAGCACTGAGCAATGAACTCAGATGATTCCAGGAAGCGCTTAGAGAAAGGCGACGTTTCGATTTAATTGAATATTTTTTTATTAGGTATTCATAATGGCTTGAAATCTCAATTATATTTCATAGCTGCAAATAAATGGATTTCTAATACTCATAAATGTGAGTTGAAGAGGTCACAGATCAGCTGAACTATGGCCAAATGGAGTATAAATCTATAGATTTTGTTGGTTTTATATACAAAATACTTTGATGTATTATTTACACAGCATCAAATGCCATTGCATTGGACTAGACGAAGAATATATCCTTACATATGTTCACATATAATTTGTATATAATTAAAATAATCAGAATCAGCTACATAGAAAGCAACACTAACAACAGAAGTAGCTTTGATGTGGGTGATATAACTTTCCGAAATCCAAACTGTTTCTGGAACAACTTCATCAAATCCTACGGAGCATAAATAGGATCAAAAACTGGAAAGGTTTTTGATCCTAAGTTCCAGGAACATGGCTTCCCGCTCAGGGCAGCACAAGCTTGAGTCGCCAAGAGGTACAAAAATTTGAAATGGAAGAGGTGAAAGTTACTTTTCATTTGTGCCTCTATTTAATTGACTTGTTGCTTATTATCACTGCAGCTGGTATGTGAGAAGCTTATAATTCTGTGTGAAATTAAATGAATAATTAAATTTGTATTTATTTTTTTTAAGGAGCCTGGACTGAATTTTATTTCTGCTTTAAAGTCTTCAGTACTTTTACTGGTCAGACCTTAGACTGATTACTCAACACCAAACAGAGATTCTTTCAGGGATTTTGAGGTCACAAAATCAGTTTGAAACTTTTATTCTATTTGTGAAATCTAATAAAAAGAAGTCATGCCTTCTTGGCATTAAGGCCAAATTAGATTGAGGCAAGTGCAAAAAGCACAGGACCTGAAATTATTCAACCTGGACTAAATTATTAGCAATCGCAGATGTAAGGTACCAATCAAAATATGCTTCTTAATATTTATTTGTCTAGATCAACCAATATTACATCATTATATTTTAGCTCATAATGTTTCTGAAAAGCTACAAAGTAGACAAACTATGTAGTATATATAGACCTCTGTCGTTTTTTTGTTTTTTTTTTCTTTATGCCCTATTCTACAATCTGGCAAACCCCAAAACAATGTGTTTAGTCTTTATGGGACTTGCTCCATTGAGAAATTGAAACGTGTTAAATAAATCGATGATTTTATCTAATTTCCGTCATTTTGGCATCCAAAACCCATATATGTCTCCAGTACACTAAATGGAAATGAATATTTGGATGGGGGGGGGGGGGGACATAATAATATTACACAGTAAAATAAACTTACCAGCAGCAGTACGACCTCATGTGAGTCAATAGGATAAAAACGTAGAAGAAAACCTCCCAGTGGACGAACATCCTGACAGGTGAGGCACAGCTGCGGACAGAAGGAGGGATGCGGGAGACTGAGCGCACGGAACTCCACAAGGAGCTATCGGGATTCAAGGAGGGGGCTCTGAAATGGAGCCCTCTCGTCCCAACAAGAGATTATCTGCTTAATTAAAGATTTTCCCCCCTTCTTAGTTCCCTGGCCAATCAGAGGTATTGCACCGAGGAGAGACTGAAGTGATCAAAAGGGCACCCTGGGCCTTCAGGGCCGGGCAACGATGGCTCCCCTGCCTCCATTCAGCAGCAGAGGAAGGTCAGTTTAATCCTATAGGAAAAGTGCAACACTGATCCCTGCGAAATTCTGCTCATGAAAAATTAAAGTTTACCTAAGATATCTATCGCAGAGCTGATTGCTAGGATTAGTAGATGACAGCGAAAAGGAAATGATGAGGCCTCTAAATTTGTAATTAGGAAGTCATTTGAAGTTTAGCAAAGGTGATTAAATCAGGGCGTATCGCCCCGAAACTCAGGGGCTATTACTCACACAAATTTGCAAGAAGGTATTTTATATCTTGAAATAAACTTCCGAAAACGTGTAAAAAAAAATAAATAAAAATAAATAAATAAATATTTACGCATATTTACGCATATTTACGCGTCAGACAGCACCTGAGCGGATGGTTTCTTGCGTCCTGCCACGAGGCAAGCAAGCGGTTTATAAAGACAAATACATAAAATTGTTACCCTTTTGTAATTAAACCTACATTGAGAGTGTTTTTTTGTTTTTGTTTTTAAATAAAGTTTATTGAAATGTATTAAAGCGCCTCTTTTGAGCGCTCTCGTAAAAAAGTGAAGTAGGACAGAGCGAAGTTCGGGCTATGATCAGATATGGAACCACTTCCATCACTAACCCAGACGATCCTTTCCTGACTGGATGAAGGGTTATTCCCCAATAACCTCGTCTGACCCCCAGGTCTCTTTCCTTTCGGCCCAGGCTGGCCTTTTGCAAACTTCTTGTGTGCAAATTAGGATTAGAGAGAGAGAGACAGAGAAAGAGAGAGAGAAAAAGGTTATTTGGAAGGTGGTGATGGGGGATTTCTAGGTGATGTTTGTGGATTAAGGTTTAAGAAGAGACGATCAGCAAGATGAGAGAAAATAAGAAAGACCTCTGCGGTCTTTGATGGAAAAAAAAAGCCTTATAAATAATTTCTAAACGTTATCTGTCAAATTTCTCAAATGGCAAAAAGACATCATGTATTAGGAATGTGTATTAAAATAGTAAAAGGTCAAAGATCATCTCAGCTGCCTGACAGTCACAGAAGAGTGTTTTAGATGCTAAGGCAGTGCTTCAAAGGGAAGGTGAGTGTGCTGAGGCGCAAAGTTTATGGAAAACATGGCGATGCAGCAGAACGAATAAACAAGATGTTCAATAAACCATTTTTAATGTTATTTGCAGACACCAATAGGCCAATTCGTTTCCGGATGGGTCCATGTGTTTTTCTTACTGTTGTTGTTATTATTTTTTTCACACATTCTTTCAATTTTTACACTCACAAATATCTGAAGTTGTGATGAACCATAATAGATAGTGAACTGATAGGATAGCTAACAAATTATCTCTTGAAAATCAACATTAGTTTCACTTTAATATTAAATCAGTACAAGCAATTTTCAAAAAAGATCTATTTTCTTGGATAAAGTTTCAGTTTTTATTATTTTCCATTTCTTTTTTGTGTCTTACTTACAGAGTCTCATATTTGTACTTTAACATAAGTGAACAAAAAAAGAAAACAAACAGTAAACAAGTAAGAATATTTGATTCTTATTAAACGCGGATCCTCACTATAGTCTTCTCTGCCACAGTTCCAGATGTTTAAAAATGTTGAATTCACTGACCTTGGATAAGGACAAAGTTTAGGGAAGGATCTATTGATCTTTTCTCTTTTCCATTTTGAAGAATAGATAAAACAAAACGCCTCTGTGTCACATCATATTTACACTCTGGAAAAAGAGAAGACATATGTTACCAGTAAAAGTTTACAGACTACTCTACACAATTTAAGAAAACACGCTTATTCTGTGTGAATTCTTAGGGATGCCACTTACTTTTGCACTGGTATTTTTAGCAAAAATAAAAATTAAAAATAAAAAAATTTCCCCTCTACTGAATAAATAATCAACAACATGACTTTGATTATAATTGTTCTTATTTGCTCTGTGATGGACAGATGACCGGTCCTGATGACCACAGGAGATAAGCACCAGCCCCGCTCAAACCCCTGGATGAATGGAACAATAATAATCGTGTATCCATTCATCCATTATCTAAACATGCTTGTGCTTGCAGGGCTGTAAGGGGAGCTGGTGCCTATTTCCAGAGGTTACTGAGTGAGAGGCAGGGTACATGCCGGACACGTTGCCAGTCAATCACAGGGCAACATAGAGACACACGGGACAGACAACAACGCACACACTCGCACCAAAGTACAATTTATGCAGACCAACTAACCTAACAGTCACATTTTTGTACTGCGGGAGGATCCAGAGTGAGCCCTTGCACGCACAGGGAGAAGATAAAAACTCCATGTAGAAAAATCTCACACCAGAATTTAAACTCAGGACCTTCTCGAAGGCCTGAGTTTATTATTTTTAGTGGTAGTAGCAGGACTCTATTTTACAGCTATATTGTAAAACTGCAGTTCATATTCTGCTGTGATTTAGAGGCCTCACCAAGATAAACATCGACAGGTATTAGCCGACAAGCCTTCTTACACAAATTCACCACTATCCCTCTGAAACTGTCTGCCAGAGGGAATTGTCAGTGGTATTGCATGGCATGAAAAGAGTGGCCTGACATTCAGCAGCCAATGAGCTGAGGGGTTGATGTCACTGTCGGGGTGACAGAGGTCAGCAGCGGTAACTCCACTTACAGTGGATTTGGACGAGACTCAGGCTGATGGCCGCCGTTCACGGCGACTCGAACACAAAGGGGCAGACCAAAATGTTGCAAAAAGCAAACAGGCTGGGCTGTTTTCTCACACCACAGGGAGGATGGACTGTGCAGTACTGCCCACTTGCCAGAAAGTCCCAAAGCAAATGGAGCAAGATCAAAAATTCTTCAGATGTTTGGACAGTCTTGATAGCAAACACCAAAGCCTCTTTGCTGACCCCAGCAGGGGAATTATCTTCCACCTCTGCGCAAATCAGGCTTAAATACCCAGAACTGGAGAGGATTTGGTTGCCGGAGAGTACTCAAACAGAGCTGATGCAAGGTGACAAGCAGATTCAAACTCCCTCACCTCCCACACTGAGAAATGGTTACCTTAATTTATGGACAATTGAGCACACCTGAATGAGTTTTTAAACAAATATTCATTATAATTATTGAACATGTGGGTCAGGTGATGGGATGCTTTTTTTTTTGTATGCCCTTCAATATCTGTGTGTGAAGCTGCCGTCCCTGTCCTCACACACACTTCCTCACTCTCTTTCATCTTGCGCTTGAGCTTCTGCTGTCATCTCCATCATGCAGGAATCCAGGTGCTTTAAATACTCACTTTCAATCTGTGTCTTCTGAGAAATGGAGTGGATGTATAAATATTTTTCCTGTTCAGAATATTTAAAAAAACAAGTACAACCTTGTTGCATAAAAGTTTGGTTTATTTATTTTACATACAGTAGATACAAAACATTCATTTGAAATAAAAGTGCCATTTCCCAACACAATACAAGTGTTGCTTTGTTATAGAGAAAAATTTGACAAATATTACAATGGTACTTTCAAAAATGTCATAAAAAGTTTTATTTGTATTTCAGGCAAATTCTTGTTTGGTGAGAGAAAAGTCTAAATAGATCATTTTTGATTATTCGTTGTCTATCACTTTAAACAAACAATGCTGACAGGGGCTATAATTGCAGAATAAAACCTTAAAGAAACCAAACATGTAATTATTCCTCCTTTATTTGTATAATTCACTATAAGTTTTCAGGAGGTGCACAACCATCATAAGGCATTTGGGCCAAACATTTACGTACTCTAACATATGAGAAAAAAAAAAAAATCATCTCATCCATGTCTCATTGGAATATTTTACCGAGATGGAGAACAATAATAACTGAAATAGTATTTTCTCAGGGTAGAGTTAAATACGTAGTCTGATGTGGCGTTTCATCTAACCGGGAGCAAAAAACTGAGTCGCGTCGGATAACTTATTCCTTTATGAGAAGAAAAACTGACACTACGGATGTCAAAGCATCCCCATGTGGTACTATGGTCGCTCTTCTTCTATGGCCACAGTAAGCAACAGCCAAATGGAGGCCTGACTGAGCTGACTTTAATTTTCAACAAGCCAGCCTATGTTTTAGTCGGACTAAATCGCCAAAAGTAAATTAAAAATAAGCGGGGGAAAAAAAAAAAAAACATATAAATATCAGGCTAAAAATCCACATTTTCTCGGGCGCACCAAAGCACCACGGACTAAAAGCAAAGTGACTTCAGTCTTGCTTGCAGAAAAACCATAAAGCTTCCAAAGTGCCAAAGACAATTAATAACCAGCAAGTAAATGTAGAAATATAATGTGCAGAAAACCAGTCTGTAATTAATTACTGCCTCTAGACATAACTTACACACATTTTATATTTATATATTTTTGTTGATGCCATTTTTCATCTGATCCAAAAAAATAATAATAATACATCCACTCTCTTAATGACACTTTAATATTATAATGAAAAAGCTGTTTTGCACACGTAGTCAAATCTCTACTAGTTGCAAAAAACACTTGGTGAAGACACTTCAAAACTTAAAAGAGGTTCACAACTTTTAATGGAAACAACTCTTTGAAGCCGATATTAGTCTCACAAAGAAGCATGGTAATCGCCACCCCACCAGTGAAATCGCTGCTGCACTCGTTGCTACGTTCTGCCTCGGTCCGTCGTGTCGGCTCACTCAGAGTTTCTAGCGCGGCTTCGCCCTCGTACTCAGCCACTTTTGTGGCTGCCGTCACCTGTTCGCTGAATGCGAGCGGCGATCATGTCTCCGGAAACCCTCTTGCGGTCTCTGGCCAGACCCAAGAAGCACATGAGGTTGATGAAGGCGGTGGTGATGTTGATCTTGCAGCCGAACTCGCTCGTAGCGTAGTCGAAGGGGAACGTGTGATGGTAGTTGTGGAAGCCCTCGCCTGGGAGAAAACACAAATGATGTCATGTAATGTCTCAATCTTTTATCGCTGTGGACGATGAAATTTGATGCCAGAGGTTTCAGAATGGGCCATCATTCAGCTAATTGGTTTACTGCCACTGTATCCAGTTTCCTGTGCATTACCTAAAGGATGTGCTCCCCACAGTCGGTGAGGAACTTGGAAAAAGGCCTTTTTGTACAACGACTCTTCCACCAGCAAGAAACTTAAAGAAAAGGACCTGAAGCTGTGCAGCATAATCCAAATGAAGGATTTTAAAAACAGAGGATAGATTTTCCGGCTTCTAATGGTCTATTGTCTCCTGAGTCAGCTAATTTGTTGTATGAATTATTGTCTATTAGCACAGAATTTAGGTTAAAATGGGGTCAACAAGAATGAAAATCCATTTCTCAATGTAATTTATTTGTAAAAAATAAATAAAACAATAAAAAAGGGTAACACACACCATGTGACATATGATTAGAAGCAATTCAAAGAATTAAGTTAGAATCTGGAAATCCAAAAATGGTGGATTGTCTTATAACGATGTTCACAAGCCTCCCAAATCTAATTTCCTATATTATATCAGATTTAGACCATCTCAGAGTTAATCTGTGACCCTCCCAGCCAAGATTCCTCCAGCGTGACGGGAGATAAATGTGAAGTCAGATGGTCACTTTGTTGACTTGGTAACTCTGTCAGAAGTGAAAATACTTTTGTGGATAATGATCCTGCATAGGATCTATGCAGTTAATGCAGTCATTAACTGCATAGAAATATTTCAATTAGTGCTTCTGCCGTCCCTTTGTCCCTCATCATCACATTGTGCTCACTTTAGTTTGTCGTTGTGATGCAGGAGCTTCTAGCTTTTATTTTTAAGAAATCTATAATAAAAATATACCCCAAGTAAATCCAAGGTTTTTACATTTTAGGACAAAGTAAAAAAAAAAACAACAAAAAAAAAAACAATCTGGTCTTTACCAAGTTTTACAAATGTCAAATGTACAGAAATGCACAGCCCACTACACTGGTGTTATTGATAAGGGCAGATGAGGACAAAATGGAAGAGCTGTGTAAAAACCCATTAACTAGCTTGCAGAACCACTCTTAGCAGCAAAAACTGCTGACTTTATTGGTCTTTCACATTGTTGTGGAGGGATTTTGTCTGTTGGTTCAGTTCATTGAGGCTTGCTAACTTTTGTTTCTGCACAACACTGCGAAGGTCACATCACAGCATTTCACTCAGGTTGAGGTTTAGTCTGATTGGACTACTGAAACATCTTCATGCTTTTCTTTTTCGAATGCAGATTCACCATAGACAATGTCTTTCCTTCAAATGTAAATATCTTATGAGTCAAAAAAATCCTGATACAAAGGACTTTTCAATTGAAAAGGGGTTTAAGTCTTTTTTATTAATAAATTCTCTAGGAAGATTCCTGCGCATTTGAGCTCAATAGCTGGTTCAGCGGCAGCTGAAAAGAAAAACTTACAGACTTCTGCTTTTACAAATGACAACATGCAAACGCTTCTGGCAGAGCCCCAGCCTGCGTGACTTTGAAAGACAACCCAAGAGTGTTAACCTTCAGCCGCATCAAGACACAAAATCATTACTGAAAAGCTAAAAATAATTAATGAATGCTCACCTATGGCACTAAGGGCCACAAATGGATTTTCCCTTGGATTAATAGTCTTGTCATATGGTCTGTTGCCCCACATGTGTGCAGCGCTGTTCACCAGCCAGGTTGCGTTGAGCACCACAGTGTACCTCAGAAGCCCAGGGACAAAATAAGCCACAGCCAGGGATTCGCCCCAGAAGTACCAGGGCACCAACGTGGGGAAAAGGAAGCAGAGCAGAACGACAGACAGCTTGTAGTGCCTAAAGGAGAGCAAAGAGATAATGTCAAAAGTCACAAAGTGTCAACATAAGCAGGGGGAAAAAATGCAAATGTGGAACAATGTGAAGCTAATAAGTATCATAAGAGCATAAAAAAGTTATATGCCTACAAAAGCATCTACTGCAAGACTAGTCCAGAGACAGTGCCTGAAACAACATTTATGCTACTATGCTATTCCTGAAAAACTACTGAAAGTCTGGGATTGCTTCCAACTGACCAAGGATGAGGACAAAATGTCCAGTCAGTGGAAACATTGTTGTCATAGTCACACTATTATCACATTGGTCACTTTAGCCAGACAAAGAGTTGTCACATGAATTACAGCATCATCCGTAACCCATACTGCATTGCATAAATGTACGATACATCTTTATTGCTAACAGTTGCAGTGGATTAAAAGCATTGCCAAGTATTGCCTCCTGCTGGCAGGGGGACTGCATGTCGCAACACAACAGTTGAACTTTTCCTCACCTTCTCTGGAACATCACCACTCTGTCCGCCCTCAGGTCTCCCAGCTCCAGCTTCCGTCCCTTTTCGAGGACGTCGGGATGTTTGCGAACCAGCAGCCAGCCGATGTGGGAGAAGAAGAAGCCCCGCTTGGCGTTGTGAGGGTCTGCATCCGTTTCTGAGTACTTGTGGTGGACACGGTGGTCCCTGGCCCACTCATATATGTCATTCTTTACATTGAGGGGAAAAAAAAAAAAGTGACTTTGAAAATCATTGACAGATACACACAGAGGTCTCACACCACCAGATTCATGAGGGTCTACGCATATATTAAAATATTCAGGCTACAAATACAGTATCCTTCCATGGATAACACTACACGCTTAGAAAACCACAGGCTTTTCCCTTCATGATAAAGCTGTTTCAGCACATTTTTTTTATGGCAGACGAGTTAAATCGCATAGCACCTTGTAAAACTATTCACACCCCTTGATCTTTTTATTGCATTTTCTAAATGCTCACCTGAACGTATTTTATTGAAATTTTATGTGACATACCAACACAAAGTAGGTCATAATTGTGAAGGAAATGAGAAAAGGAAACGCAAAAGTGACGCCCACAGTTGTCTTCAGCCCCACTTGCTCTGATGCACCTAAATAAATTCCAACATAATCCCTTGTCTACAGAAGTCATCTAATTAGTAAACAGAATCCACTTATGTAATTTCAGTTCAGTATAAATAAAATGCGCCAGTGGTTGTTTAGACAGTGTTGAAGGTCAAACGGCTTTTTAAAGACCAAGGAGCACAGAGAGGTCACGGATGAAGAAGACGAGTCCGAACTGTTCAAACTGTCATCAAACACAATTATACAAACTTACCAAGTTATGGCTGTCCACCTTAACAAATAGGCAGCACAAGGAGTGCATTAATCATTTTAACTCTGGAGAAGCTGAAGAAATTGAAAAACTGTCGGCAAGTCGGTCTTAGTTGTGCACTCCATAAAGTAGGCCTTGATTGAGTGGAGTGGCGAGAAGAATATAGTGTCGAACAAAGGTTACAAGAAGTCCTGTGAAGGGTTTGCCACAAGCCATGTATGGGACACAGCAAAAAAATATGGAAGAAAGTGTTTTGGACAGAAAAGAACAAACCTGTTTGGCCTACATGCAAATTGTTATACGAGATGAAAAACTGACTTTGTTGAACAAAAAGCTCCCTCATCATGAAAAACGGCAGTGCAGGCATTGAAATGGTTTTCTTCAGCAGAGTTGATGGGAATATTAACGGAGCTAAATACAGAGCAATCATGGAACAAAACCTGTTAGGAGCAGCAGAAGGTCGAGGGTCACCTTCCAGCAGGGAGGAAAAACTAAAAATAGTCAACGGGATGGTTTAGTGCAAAAGCACAGCCAGCTCCTGGAACGGTTGATTCAAAGTTCAAACATACAACCATTTGAGAATCTGAGAAAGACTTATCCATATCTTCTTTGATATAGCCTGAGCTTTTTTTTTTTTTTTTTTTTAAAGAATTTATAACAGTCAGTCTCTAGATCAAGAGAAATTTGACACTTCACAATTATACTCTTATTTGTTTTGCTCTGTCACACATCGTTCCATTCAAATACATTGAAGTTGTAACTTGGCAAATGTGAAAAGATCTAAAAGGTAAAAACAAAAAAGTATTTTGCAAAGACTTGCATCTACGGTTGAATGTTCTATATTTACATGTTTGCTTGTTTTACCTGAAATGCCATGGAGTTGCCAAGAGCGAGGAAGACTCGCAGGGGAACAGAAGCCTTATAGGACCTGTGGCTCCACAATCTGTGTGCACCAGCAGTCACACCAAGAGCACTTATCAAGTAGCACACGGCAGCTGGAAGAAAGAGAGAGGTATCTTACAGGGAAACTGTCTGCGCCACATTGAGATGAATTTTTACACCCATGAGAGCTGACTCACTAGGCTACCATGTTCTTTTTCATAACCCTCTGCTTCTTTAGAGAAACACTGGGAGTGTGCAGGTCGGCCCTCACACTTTTGGCTGTTGGAAAAACTAGTGAATGCATGTCTCTGTGAGGCCTAGACGGGACTAGCCAGGATCTGAGATCTGGGGGCTGACTGGCAACGAGCATTCTGCCATGAGCCTCACAATGGGATGTGTTCAGTGGAAGTGATTGTGCTTTGTCTTCTCCTGTGAAATAATATGGAAAAGACGGCAAAAAAAAATGCAGAGCTAGAGTAGAAACAGAGCAGAGATTGTTGGGGGACTTGAGTCACGCCACAACAGTCCACATATATAGGTCAAATTAATCAGCAAACTGTTTGGACGACAGAAATTAAAATAATTATAATTCGAGACGTCCCAGAAGCATGGGGATTGGACTGCTAGAGAAAATGTGAAGGGAATCTTTAAGATTTGAATATATTTTGAGTTTTGAAACAAAACTCAAATGAGACTCAAATGAGGAAGACAATTAGATGCAGATTTGGTGTCTTCACCCAAAAGCCACAGATTAATCTGAAATGCATCACAGTCTCTAGCATTATGGAAACTTGTTTTGCAGGCAAGTGTGCTGAAAACTGAACAAAATTCATCCAAATAAATGGTGCGAATACCATTGGTTGGTCAGTCACGCAGGTGAGAGTGTGTGGTTATCCAGTGCTGCTTCATGGTCATGGGTGTATGCTACAAAGGAAGGAAACATACAATCCCCACTGTCAGTGCTGTGTCGATGCTTCTTCACAAGAGATAGGGAAGCTTTCCAGAGTTGAATAGAGTATGTTTAAAAACAGTATAATCTTAGGGGGAAAAAATGCTGCAGGCTGCAGAAAAACACTTTAGACTGGGACGGTGGTGCACCTTCCAGCAGGACCTCGACCCCACACACAGTCAGATCGACAACAAACTGGTTTAGATCATTCAAACCTACAACCATTTGAGAATCTGAGAAAGACGTTCTGGAATGCCCCAGTTAAAGTCCAGACCTACATGTTATTGATAGAATGCGTAGTTCATCTGTCAGACTCAAAGATGTCTGCATGTATTGTTCTGAAGGTCTGTTACTGATCCAGAGGCGTGCTACAAATGAAAGTTATCCTTAGGAAAACTGTGTCTCACAACTGAGTCGAGCAAAAAGGGAACAGGCTCAAGCAAAGGAGAGAGTCCACTTCCTAGGGGCCCAAAATGGATCCTGAATGGTTTTGGTTAGGCCTCCAATAATCTACAACGATTCAGCTTAGTTTCTATGCACCAAGTCAAAATTCATTCAAAACAATCACAAAGATCTATCCAACCATAGTCTTCCGTATAGATATTATTTATTCAAATTAATGTAAGACAGGAGAGAGTACGGTTCAATCGGTTGCAACCTTTATTCCTTTTTCACTTTAATGTCCTGCATCGGACACCAATTTCTATCACCCATTTCTAACTCTCCCCATAACAGCATTATTAAAGTCCAGAAAATCAGTTCTGGCTTTTGGTTTAGGTGTGTCAGGCCTAAATTATTTGGTCACACCTTGGAAAACTTTCCAAAGACGCCCCTGCAAAAACAACACAACTAGCTGCAACATCATGAGGTGTAGAGCTGATTGCCCTTATATTTGGAAATAGATTATATTAGCTTTATTTACTCAATTTACCATTTGACTCAAAATGAAATTGATTATAGAAATGGATGCCATATAAATCATCAGTGGGTTGAAAACCTTCATGCAGGCCCTCTCATTAAAATTAGGCCAGAGTGACTCATTCTCCATTATTCCCACAGGCTTGATCCCTTCAGGCAGTGTGCTCTGTGGTTCGCAGTGCTCACACAGCATCAGCGCATTCTATTCAGACAGAAATCAGCAAATACTCACTCCATCCAAGAGTTAACCACGACGCGGAAGGGATTAGAACCAGTCCATAAAGCGCTCCGACATGCAGGAAACCCATCAGGATGATGTTCCTCCACACCAGGATCCTGGGCGGCTTCTTCCCCTCTTTCTCTCTGTAGGTGTCGTCAAAAACGTCGTCCACGGTCGACGTCTCCGCCATGGCATCCCCGTTCTGCTGCTTGTCGGCGCGATGAATCCTGGTTTCGGTCATGTTTCTGCAGCGGGGAAGCACAGCGCGAGCAGAACAAGGGGACGGTGTTATTCCGTCTGATGCGCTGCGCAGCGTGATGCGGACAGAGAGAGGAAGGCACGGCGGCGAGCAGCTGCGCTCATGTACTCCTGCAGCGCCCACAGCGGGCAGCTGCAGCTGGACTGCCAGCCGTCAACAGGAACCTTCTCGTTGAAGTCAATGTTTTTCTGCCTGATTAATTAAAAATGACTTGTCCATCGCTTATAAGGAGATTTTTGTGGTTTTTTTTTTTTTATGATTCAAAAATAGACTCTCTCCTTATATTTTTGTAATTTTTTTTTTTTTGCACTAGTTATATCTCTCAACTCAGGAAATATATAATTCTTACTGGCACATCAAACCAGGAAGCGTAAAAATGATGGAGATTGGCGTAGAGTCGACCATCCTCCCACCTGTTACGTTCTCTTGTTTTTCCCCCCATACAGAAGGGTGGCTAATAAGAAGTGGGTCACATTTATTCAATAAATTTATGGCTTGATCTTTTAAAATTTTGTCGTTTTTTTTCCCTCCCCCTTGTCTTATGGAGATCATCTGTTTTACTTAAACAGGACGTTTTCCTGAAGATCAACACAAAATGGAAAACAAGCACTGTACATGTCAATGTTTTTCCCCAGTAAATATAACATTTCCATTGGAATTCACACTAGATCAGTGCTTCTCAATTCCGGTCCTCACCGCCCCCTGCTCTGCATGTTTTAGATGTGCCTCTATGCCAGAACAGCTGATTCAAATGATTGCATGACCATCAAGTCCTGCAGAAGCCTGTTAATTACCAAAATATTCATTCCAGGTGTGTGGCAGAAGGGAAACACCTAAAACAAGCAGGGCAGGGGGGGCCTGAGGACCGGAATTGAGAAACACTGCACTAGATAGATGTGAAAACTAAAGCAGTCCATAAATAGAATAGACACAAATTAGTCCATGTATGAAGTTATCTGTTATGATGTGATGGAACAGGGAGTAAATATTGAAATGCCTGAAAAAAAAAAGACATTCAAAAAAGCCAAGAAATCAGCTGGAATCTGTCAGCAACTAGAAAGCTCTCCCACTAGTGTATGCTAACCAATAACATCTGATTTAATATTAACAGGAAGAGACATTCGCAAAAGAAAAAAAAACAGTAAATGTTGAGAAACATACTGATGACAACATTACAGCTGCTTTTCTAAGCTTCTAAATGTTCCAGAAGGTGCTATTGCAGCCATAATCCAGAAGAGAAATGCCCATAATTTTACCATAAACTGGTCAAGGCCAGATAAGATTTGTAACAGAGTCGTCGAGTTGACCAGGAGACTTAAGTATTGCATTTAACCGCAATGGCCTCGACGCACATTCACTCCACTGCTAAAGAAAAAGGAATATGAAGCCACAATGAAACACTGAACGCCTCTACATTCAGTGTTTCAATCAGTAAATTAAAATTTAAGATTTCCCCAACATTACCTTTTTTTTTTTATTTCCAGAATGGTTAGACGATAATGAGCGACAGAGAGAACAAACATTCAGACTCGAGTTCATTGACAAGATGCATATTTTCAGAGCAACTACTAAAGCAATGCAAATTGCTGTTAACATGATTGCGATTGGAGAAACTTCTTACCGTTTGTTGTTCTTGCACCAGGTCAGATGTAGGCAACACTAAGAGATGCAACACTCTTCCTGCCCTGAGGTGGTTTTAAAGCAACATCCTGCTGCAGGTATAAGCATTCTATTGGCTGTTTGCTCCACCAATGTTTAACTTTTTTTTTTTTTTTCCTCCAACTAAATCTTTACGTAACCCGGAGCTCTTACCCAATCTTCTGGAGCATCTCAGTCTGATGTTGTCAGGATTAATCATTGCAAGAGGTTGCAAACAAAGGTCTTCCATTTTGCACCATGATGTCACCCACCAATGAGTTCTGTTTTTGGATAGCATGATATTATAATTGTGCATTTCATCTCTATTCACAGATCAATTTTCCTTTTTTTTTTTTCTCCAAATATAAAGTTCAGAAATGTTTTGCTGGGATACATGGGGAATGTGGAAAATGTTATTTTGGTTCCATTCGCTTTACCTTCCAGTTGAACTTAAAATAGTTTGTGTAAACTTTGCAACCAAAAGAAAAAGCAAAAAAAAAAAATAAAAAAAATAAAAAATAAAAAAAATTGCCTTGCATGATGCAACTTTAAAAAATGCAAAGAAATACATCCTTAAATGCTAAACCTTACAAAGGTTCTGTAGGCCTGGACTTATACAAACTTCAAAAAGTCCCTTTCCTTGTCCTTTTTTCCATATGCAGACACTGAAAACGTTCATCCAGCAAAACAAGGCAACTTTAGCCCAGAAACATGACCTCAGATAAACGAAGGTAACCTCTGGAGAACACGTCTTGCCCTCCTACTGGACCCTGCTTGTTCTGACCTTACGTGAACTGGAGTAAGTAGGATGAGCTCATAATCATGAATCAGATGATTTGAGTCTTGTGACTGAAAGAATCTGAAGAGGTAATGGCACCCTCTGTTGTATAAATGTGGGTACTGCCTGTCTGAAGCAGACAAGCAGGATTTAATGCCTTTTCATTCCTTTTATTACACATTCGCTGCTAATGCTGCATTAGTGAGGCTAAAGAAAAACAAGACACTAAGAGCTATACCAGCTTTAAGATTTGTTAAATGCATTACTGTTGGTTCCATGAGCGTAACCAAGTACGGAGAAGCAGCATTCAGTTTCTATTAACCACAATTCTGGAACAAACTTCCAGAAAACTGCTAAACAGCTGAAACACTTTGAATCGAGGATAAAAACTCACCTGTTTTTAACATGAGTATTAGCTGAGACAACATGAATATTAATATTGCAAGTTATATTACAAATATGAGATGAAAAACCTAAACAATACATTCATTTATATTTGATATCTACCAGGTTTGAAGCTCGGGGCTGGAAATAAAAAGGAGGAAATCCACCGTACTTGTCTTTGCTTACATATGCGATAAAACCAAATCAATGAGCAAACGTGATTATGTCTTAATTTAAAAACATAATAATTTAAAGCATCTTTATATTGCCACAGAATTCTGAAAACATACATATTAAAATGATGTAGCAATAAATTAATAAGAAACACTAGACGAACAAATGACACGCGCTACCTCTCAAACAGCAGCACCAGTTCACAGTGAGGAGTATGTGGGAACATGTCCACAGGGACAGCCAGAGTGGGAGAAAAAGCTTCTCCTGTGAGCTTCTTTTCTTGATCAGGAGCACAGCAAAGCTCCTTGAAGTTCCTCATCGCCTCTCCGTCCGGCTTGCAGGAAACATAGACCAGTCTGCGGATAGCCGCTTGGTTTCTCAGCGCTCTGACTACTTTGGGATGGAGGCCCGCTCGAGACGGATTCACCACGGCGGTAAGGGCTCCGGGTGCAGAGCTCAACCGAGACATGAGAGCAGGGAGTACCACCTCTGCTTTACCGGGGAGAAACTCGCAGTTTTCCACGTCATTGAGAGCGGCGTTGTGCGCGGCATCTCTCACCGCCTGCTCTACGATCTCGACGCCGATGACCCTGTCCACTCTGGGAGAAGAGATGATGCCGATGGCGCCTGTGCCGCAGCACACGTCGAGCAGAGTGCCTCCTGTTTTTGACTGCGCTGCTCCTGGGACACAAAGGTCTCTGACCGTGTTATACAGCACCTGAGCAGCTGCCTGGTTCACCTGGAAGAAAGCATCGGCAGATATGCGGAACTTGAAGCCCAGGACCTGCAAAAGTCACACAAGAGCAGAGACACGTCAGATCGGACATACGTTCTCTTCGGTGTTTAATAAGTATAAGAGAACCTTTGAGTGAAAAACCGACCTGAAATCTAAACGTACAGAGACTTAAGTTTTCTGCAGCAGACATTGTTGAATTTTGAAACCTGTTATAAGAACTTTCTGTTCCCTAAACTGGATTTATTGCCCAGTTCAAAGTCCACCAGTGTGTGTAATCGGTTATACAGTATAGACACCTGCCAAATCATCTAGCAAGGATGCCGATGTCACGAGAAGATGAGATGATGTCCGTTTGTGGTTGAAGCACAATCATCTTGTACTTAATTTAATAATAAAAATCATATTTAATTTTGTGCCTTGAGCATTTCCTACAACTTTGCAAAATGACAAAGTTAAAGAAATTACCGTACATATTTAAGTTTTAAGGGATAAGAAAATCCGAGTATTCTGCATCATGTACATATTCAGGCTGGTCAGGAAAACTTATTCAGTGATTTTCTCAGGTATTTCCTTCTCTATAACAGTTTGACCAGGAGTTGTTTTCCCATCACTTCACCATTATGTGAAACATACATAAACTCCCATTAAAACATGTTTTAGTGTGGTGTTGTAAACGTGCCAATATGTGGAAAGTTCAAGGGTTATGAATACTTCTGCAAGGAACTGCAGAGTCTGAGCAGTAAACTTCCAGATTCCGGGTAAATCCAGAATATCTCACCTCCTCATGCAAATATGGCTGACCGTGCAGCAGCTGGTAGGGGGATTCCTCATGCGTGCAGCGAGTCATGGTGCTTTCCTGGAAGAACAGGGAGTCTAGCTGACAGACCGATCCAGGACCCCTTGAGAAATACTCCACCAGCTCAGCCTTATGAACAGCCACTTCCTCTGCGGTCATCATCTGTGGGTGGAAATACACTATAGCCATGGTGTGTCCCTGCGCATTGGTCCTCACCGTGACCTCTCTCCAGTGACCCCCGGTGTGAAACAGCAGGCAGGGCTCCAGAGAGGATTGGCGGATGAAGTCCTGGTAACACCTGGCTACTAGTGTGTGCTTCTCCGGCATGTTGAGTAGGTGATCTCCGTTCACACAGACGATGTTTCCCCGACTGGCCGTTCCTAGGTAAAATCCAACCGTTTTTGGATTCCCATCCACTCCTCTGTTGACAGAAAACGTGGATTTGTTGCGGTAGCCATCCCTGACTGGGGAGGGCAGAACAGGCAGGACAGTGAAGTTGAGTTTAGCTGAGGCAGGTGCTGGTAAACCTGACCTGAGGTCAGCTGAAAGAGATCCTGAGAGTTCAGACAGGATCTTCCGCTGATTGTTCTGCTTGAGCTCCAGCTGCTCCTCATAGCTCAGCCTCCAGAGCGGGGTGACCGCATCGGCCAGCCTCTCCTCCCAGGACAGGTCGCCGGTCCAAGCCGCTTTCTTCTGCCTTTTTTTCCGTCGTTTCTGTGACCCCGACCCCGCTCTCCCTCCGTCAGCCGGACTAACGCTAGTTGAAAACAGCACGCAGGTCCGCCTCAGATAAAATATATTTGGTCTGACAGCCATGACCGACCTGCAGCATTTCGCGGTTAAATACATGTTTCCGAGAAAAGTGCGAGACTATCAAACATTGAAAGTACAACACTCACAATAAGAACTGCATCAGACTTTCAGGAGCTCGGAAAAACATGCTTCAGATCCACACCAACTTCTTCTTCTTTAGGTTTTAACGGCAGCTTGCATCCATTATTGTTGCACTACTGCCATCTATTGGATCCTAATATCTATACCTCAAATTCTCATAAAGATCCCAGTATTTTTAAAAAACGAAAACTCTTCTTTTTCCCCTCAATACTATTTACCTGATCAACCACATTCTCAAATTTCAATTCCCTATTAAAACTTAATTCCGTTTTTAATAATCTTCCTTGATTTGCATATTTTCTACAACTAATAAAAACATGTTCCATCGCTTCTACAGCATCACACCAACTACATAAACCAGTAAGATGTTTCCCCATCTTAAAAAGAGTTCATTTTAAAAAACTGTGCCCGGTTCTTATTCTATTTATATTTTATATTCTATTTATCTCCTCCCTCCTGTTTCACACTGTTTCTTGTTTGAAAGCCACCTTTTTTGCGCTTTTAACGCCACCTACTGGACTGGAGTGTAAACGGTGAGTATACGTGTTACTCCTAATAAAATTGTCTTACGTTATGAAATTAAAGAGACTTTAACTCTAATTTATGATCAACAATTCTCTAGAAATAAATATAAATAGTCCAATGTATATTTGAATATATTATATATTTTCCTTTAAAATTCGCCTAGGCCTATAAGATTTTTTCAAATAAGTGTTGACACAGACGCTCCATTTAACTGTTTCTTGTAAAACACTGCAAAAAATAAAAAATAAAAAATATCCACATTCACCTTATTAAAAGATGAAAAAAATGTGACAGGCATCAGTGGCGAAAACCTTTGTCCTTTTTAAAAACTTTTCATTACAAACTCCATTGTCATTTCAACAGTTATTTTGATAGTTCATTTTGCTGCAGCTAATTTGATTACCCTTAACTCCAAAGTGCACATGATTCAATCTAAAGCACTTATGAACACTTATTTTGATATTTTTATCACACTTGATATTGTGTCAGCTAGAATTTCGTGAAAAGGGGCTTTATTTATTAATGTAATAAATTAATTCATGCGTTAATTTATTTATTTTTATTATCTAACTTAAAAACACTTCAGCATAGACTAAACGACGTTTTGTTACGTCTATTTTGTCAGACCAAAGGTGAGTCGACGTCATTTCTTTGCGTCTCGGGACAAGTAAACATTTCCGCTGTGTCGCGATGGACTCAAACAAGGACGAAGCGGAACGTTGCATTAAAATAGCATTAAATGCGATCGGTAATAATCAGCTGAACAAAGCCAGAAAGTTTCTGGAGAAGGCTCAGCGCCTATTTCCGACAGATAAGGCCAAAAGTAAGTCGAATAGACGCTTGTTTGCCAGCGATGCTATCTAATTTGGAGGGCCAGAGCTGGAAGACCGAACAAGCTAATGCTAACATAGCCGTCATTAATAGATACAGGCCGTAACTGGTACTTGTAGTTTTTTGTTTTTTTTAAGCTACTACCATTTGTTTATTTAATATTTTTACTTGTTTGTAACCTTACATCGAGCTTAACTTACTCACTGCTAGTGCTGAAGTTCTCTGTAACGGTAACGATGCTAAATGTTAGCGTTCTAAAGTAGCGGATTAACTCAAAAGGCAGCAACTTAAAACGGCAGCAATATGGTAATGTGCGCCCTCTTACAGACCTGTTGGAGTCATTAGCGCAGAATGGGAAGCCTCCAGACGAGAACGGCAGTACTGTAAACGGAGGAGGACCCGGCCTGAGACACCGCGGCGAGAGAGACGGAGCTAATGCGTCTCAGGGCCCCACGGAGTCCGATAAATCTTACACAGCAGAGCAGCTGGAGGCGGTCAGAAAGTGAGAGCACATTTATTTTTCTTTCTGATGCGTGTTATTATCTTAACCACAAGCGGTCTGGTAATCTGTTGACACGTATGTTGACAAATTTGCAGTGTTTATTCTCGTGATTTACAGTGCTGAACTGCATTTCCTGGTATATTAGCGATATTTTTATCCGAAGAGTTGTGATTCAGGTCAAACCTTTTCATCTGAACAGGCATTAGTTGAACTTTTAAATGATTGCACGATCATGTATGTAGAACAAAAAAAAAAAAAAATTAAATTAAGGTTTGTTGGTACTGGGACACATCTTTGTTCCCAGGTGTTTTGGAGTCGTCTAAAAGTTGCAGAACTGGAGGACTGGAGTTTGAAACGTCTAATCATTTTTCAAAATTTCATTCAATTAAGATATTCATCAGAAGGCGATGTTTGATGACTCTAAATTATATTGAGCTTGTCCTATCTATTTCTGTAACTTAACACTATGTTATAACTTAAGTTTTCCTGTTCTGTTACCTCGGTTCTAGTCAGTGGAAGTTCTTAGCTTCTCAAATGCTTCTAAATAAAACGAGCAGATGATGGAAATTAACACTGAGCTGAGACTTGGCTTCTATTCACATCCAACAAAAACCTATGAATTAAATGTGAAAATGATTATCATTGTTTGTTTGTTTGTTTGTTTGTTTTTTCCTTAATCAGCTCTACTCTGTGCAAAGTCAAAGATTATCTACTCAGTCACCAGGTCAAGACAGCCAGATTGCTCCTCCTAAATCATAGGTTTTAACTGTCAGCTAAATTCTTCTTTGCAACATCCCAGTATGGATTTTCTAATAGAAACTGAAGCATGATCCCCGAGTAGTTCACCTTCGTTGGTCAATCAAGGTGCTCTGTCCCTGACCCCTAAACTTTTCTTCTCGTTTGTTTGCTTCAAAGCAAATTTCGTTCATGTCGTAACAGAGACTTTTGTGTTTAATTCAGGATTAAGAGCTGTAAAGATTACTACCAAATTCTGGGGGTGGAAAAGTCAGCTTCTGAGGAGGACCTTAAGAAGGCCTACAGGAAGCTCGCCCTGAAATTTCACCCAGATAAAAATCACGCGCCTGGAGCTACAGAGGCTTTCAAGGGTAAGTTGCGTGTCTTCATGTCTTTTCTGTGTCGCTTCTGGGAGCTTGTACTCACAGCTCCTCTGTGTGTCTCTTTCAGCCATCGGCAACGCCTACGCTGTTCTAAGTAACGCTGAAAAACGAAGACAGTATGACCAGTATGGGGAGGAGCGAACACAACCAAGCAGACACAGACATCATCACGATTTTGAAGCAGACATTTCTCCTGAGGACCTTTTTAACATGTTCTTTGGTGGAGGCTTCCCAACAAGTGAGTGGAGGCAAAATGATATTAAAAACATGCAAGGGATGTACAGGGCTGCTGCTAAAACTCATTGTGTTCTTGGGCAGTGGGGTATTACAACTAAACAGCTCCAAAAAAAAAAAAAAAAAACATTTTTGAACTTGTTTATTCCTCGTAAAAATTACTGGTTTGGTACTAGACGTTTCTCAGGACATAATAAGAACTTGCTTACACTCGCTAATAACACACGATGACAGCTCTAAGTGCAGGTGTTATGGCTGTGCTGCACAGTCAAACTCTACACCGCAATAAGCAGCCGGTGTTTTTAAGTTAAAAAGTTGTTTGTCTATTTGGACGCTCTTCCACGAAATATTTCAAAGTGAAATCAAGTCAAGTGAGACTTGTTTTCAAAGACTTAACAGTCTATTTTATTTCTTGTTTCAGTTGTGTGTAGGTTTTTATTTCAGTTTCATTTATTTATTTATTGTTGTTTTGTTTAGATCTTTTGGATATTAAAATTGTCTTTCAGTTCTAGTCTCATGTGCTTTAGAAAATATGGTTTTATTGATCTTTGAGAGGATGTATTTGCATTATTGCATTACTATGTTAGTTGAAATTGTCTCAAAATAGCAATGTTTTCGTCTACTTCAATAGTTTGTGGGAGAATTTAACGTCGAGCAAAATGTATCATGACAGGCCTATTCTGTTTTATAATATATATTATATATAATATAATGATTCTGGTTGGCCTACAGTTCCGCTGTATGCAGAATAAATGTGCAGCGTGTTGTGCATATTCAACAAAATACTAAATATGCAATGCAGTATTTAACTCAAATCAGTATCCCAAAAGTTGCAGTGAAGTCCTGTAGATTTCTCTGAAGGAATATTTGTTATTCAGTCAGACGATGATTGTGTTTAACTGTATGTTTTTTTTGTTTGTTTGTTTTGTTTGTTTTCTTTTCAGGTAATGTCCATGTTTACAGGAATGGAAGAATGCATTTTGCACACCAGAATAGACAAGAAAGACGAGAACAGCAGAGAGATGTAAGCTGGATTTGCGATGCCTTACTAACGCCTGGTTTAAATAATTGTATACTTTGTGTCATTAAACAGCATCTCCTTTTCTCTTTGAACAGGGCGGCTTCGCTCTGCTGGTCCAGCTCATGCCCATCTTAATTCTCATCGTCGTTTCTGCTCTCAGCCAGTTGATGGTCACGCAGCCTCCGTACAGCCTTAGCTATCGCCCGTAAGTGTGGCGGGGAGGAGGGGGTTGCGGTTACACCAGAAGTGTTTCGACGTCTGTCTGAACCTTCCCTGCTTTCTGTTTGTCAGATCAGCTGGACATATTCACAAAAGGCATACGTCACACCTAAAGGTGCCTTTCTATGTGGGGGACCGTTTCAATGAAGAATTTACAGGCAATAACCTGAGGACTATTGAAAGAAGTGTAGAAGAAGACTATATCTCTAACCTAAGAAACAACTGCTGGAAGGAGAAGCAGCAGAGTAAGTCTTTTACATTCTCCTGGTTAGCCTGTTTTACAAAACTGGTATGGGTGGAATATTACTATATTGAAATACTTAATTTAAAGTCTGGACACTTGGTTTGTTAGACTGCTGACCAGAGTGTTGTATCTTTGACGCGCTGTTTCTGTCTTTCAGAGGAAGGCTTGCTGTATCGTGCTCGTTACTTTGGGGACTCAGAGTTGTACCAAAGGGCCCAGAGAATGGGGACCCCTAGCTGTTCCAGACTATCTGAGATTCAGGTCATACTGGATGGCTAGAAGACACTTGCACACACATGGGTATGCTCACTCAGATTGTTGTTTGTTTTTTTTTTTGTTTTTTTTAAGCTTTTCATTTTAACCCACTTTCTTGTTGCTCAGATGCTTTTTCTTCTTTGATTTGCCTTTTCTTATTTTATCCATTCACCATAATTAACTGAAACATCTCAGTCAGCTTCTTTTTTTTTTTTTTTTTTTTTTTTCTATTAACGTGTTAATGCTGCTGCAAGCACGAACTGACTCCTGATACTGAAGGGTCAGCTCTGTTTTTCGGAGGAAAAACGTCACCTGATACGTCACTCTCATGGATCTTGAGCAAGGGTCACATCTTTGCAAAACGGTTGATTTGTTGGGTTTTGTTTTTTGTTCTGAAAAACAGACTTCTGACTTAAGTAATAAGTTTACAAACCTATAAAGCTTTAAAAGTAGCTTCTTGCTATTTGAAGGATAAAACACCAGATGTCTGCTTGTTAAAGCTGCCTCTGAATAAATAGAATATCATTGAAAATGTTATTTGTTTTGCAGTACAACTAAAAAAGTAAAACTTTAGATTCCTTAAACACATATATTGATGTATATCAAGTATTTATATCTGTTCATTTTGATAATTGTCTTACAGCAAGAGAAATTTTTTTTTATTATTATTAAAACAAATAAAAAAGCTATTTTTATAAGCCTACATAATAAAGGTAATGACTGCTGCCTTGACTGTTGTCCCTTGACACGCTCCACATGGATTGCAAGCCTTGAAAGGTCATTGCTGGGGAACTGACCCTTTAATATTATCTCTAGGCATGTTCATAGAAAGCTAAGTGGAAGGAAAAAGTGTGGTAGAAAAAAAAAACGGCATTTTATTTATTTATTTTTTGTTTTTGTTTTTTTAGCTGTTTTGCCTATTTACTTCATTGCTGTTCTCACAAAATTCCAGATCAGTATTTTAAGGTAATCATCTAACTCTTCCTTGTGTGTCTGTTTTTATAGTTCGTCGGTACTTGAATCTAATGGGAAGAAATGAGCCTGAGCCCACTCTAATTGGAGCATATTTCTGCAGCAAACCAAGAGAATCTAAACAAGCCTTACACTCTGTGTGCAGAGGCGCCTCCTCAAGGGGGCTCCCTGCCACTCCATCCACTTCCTGTAGAGCTGCGAGAAGCTTCAAGCTGCCTGCTGACATTTTCTTCCTCTCCTGTCTCAACCAGTGGTGAGAGTCCGATGGGCGTCATGGCGGAAATTGAGCGTGCTGTTATCTGTTTGAATGATAAAGAAGGCTGCTGAGATTAGCTTCCTCTGTCCTGATCCTTTTATTTTTTGTTTTTCCTGGAGAAACCTGAAGGCCTTTCTTCACAGATAAGACAGTCTGAGCCACTTGTGAGGAGAAAAAAAAACAGTTTTTGTCATTTTTATAGTTCTTACCAATGTAAATACTCATTTTACTTAACAGTGCAGGGGATGGTAGTCATTTACAAAACTGTTTTGTGAATTTGCTTGTAGCCTGTTGGATCATAACTAGTAACAATTGTTGCACAGATAAAAGGAAAGCATATTTATTAAATTAACAACCTAAAATTCTATACATTTATTTGAATAAAAGTTGTCCAATGATTGACCGGTGTCTTGTTTGTTTTTAAACACTCTTTTACAAAATCTGTATTTTTAGCGGGTCTTGTGCATTTTATTAAATTAGGTTTTAAATATACTTTATTCATTCATTGGTTGTCAGTCTTAAATATTTGGTTTATAAAGTTAAATCATTGTCATTTTAGGTTCTAAGACTTGAGTGTGCTTAAATTCACCATAGCATGCCAGATTTATTTATGCAAATTTACATCATAATGTTCCTAGTCTCCCAAATGTAATCTTTGGGAGACTAAGATAAAGACATAAGTGTCTTATATCTTCAGTGTGACCAGAACTACAATGCTAGGTCCTATTTGTTTTCATTGATTTAGTTTTTCAATAAATAAAAAATACTCTGCAAAGTAAATATAGGGTACTAAGTGAGTTCTTAAATATAAAATGTGCTTTAGTCTTTACATTTGCAAAAACCCTTTCAAAATTATATACACTAAGTGCATTTTGAAGGCTTCTGATTATGCCACCTGAAGGAAAGGAACAAAGGAGACTAAGCATTGGAAATGACCCATAATATAATGTAGTAAATCCAGAATTAAAATGGTGTGAACAAAGAAATGAAACAAGCATCACAGAGTAATAGAAAATAATTTATCTCACAATCTTTAAGATACAAAACAGTTTCAGGCAGGTAATATGTAATACTAGTAGTACATACATTCCCTTTAAAAAGTGGAAATTATATGAATTATATGAATGTGGATTCATATAAAAGAAAAAGGACTGGTGTTCAGACACCTGCAATCAGGTGAGTAGCTGCCATGAGATAGTTTGGGCCTTCGATTTACCACATATTACAACTGTTTTAGGACCTTGATGTCAGTGCAATTAAAGTTTTTTTGTCTGTTTGTTTTTTAAGTGAATCTGCAGCAAAAGTTGATTAAAAACAGCTCAGTGAGTCTAGAAAGGCACATTGGTGCTCTTAGGTTAGCAGCATTCTTCAACCAGCAGCGCTCCTGAGCTGTACAGTTTCCTCTTGATGGCCCTGAAACTCCTGCTCAGCCTCAGGGTTTTGTGGTGCCTCGGAGACGTTGCAGACGGAGGCTTTCCGCCTTTGAAGAGCTTCTGCACCCTGCGCCACAGTCCTCCGGACTCGAGCCTCAGAACCAGGGTCACGTGGAAGGTCGGGACCAGGCCGGCATCTACTGCTATTTGATCCACGGTGCACAACAGCCCCTGATCCCCCCTTTCCACGCACAGGTCGATCACGGCCCCCCTCAGTCCGCAGGGCTCGTTGACGGCCAGATGGAGCAGCTCTCGGCTGATGTTGTACATTAGACGGTCAGGTAGGATGAGTTTGGAGCAGCACAGGACGGGTGACGCATTGTTAAGGCTTTGTGTGATTGTGCCCACCACCTCTGCAGCCAAGGTCTCCTCGAGGGGGTAACAGAAGAAGCTACTGTCGGACTCCGACAGGGATAGGTCCGCCACAGATCCTGGAACAAAGATAGAAATAGATTAGAGAAACTTTATTCTTACTGACCCCAAGGAGCAATTTGCTTTGCATTTAGATGCAGAATAGCTCCAAGTCTGAACTGAAATTTTTTAAAGATGCAAAAGGCTTTTATTTTTGCTGCTATTGTGTTTTTTCCAGAAAATAATAAAGAAAACTAAACACACTCACCGGTTTCACTCCTGCAGTACTGATCTGCTGAGGCCCTCTGATTGAGCCCCTTCAGCTCAGCCAGCTTCTGCAGCAGGTTGCTCCAGGACAGCCTCTGGGAGCTCCTACCCTCCGCTGGGGACCGAGAAAAATTGCCATCGAGAGATTGGTTGCAAGAAAAAGACATTTATACAACAAATGCCTTATTTCCAAAAGAACAAGGAGGGTAGGGGGGGGCAAAAAAAAAAAGAAAGAAGTGCGGAGGTAGCTGTCACAGTTGGTCCTTCTCCTGCTCCTGAGCCGGATCAGCTGCAAATCACACTCTCTAACAATGGGGTGAAGCCTTAAATACCTACGCACGCTAGCCCCGCCCATCTGATTTCTCAGCCAATGAGGTTTTAGCTCACGTCCTCAGCGCAGTATCCTGCCTGGTTATCCCTTTGATGGGGTGAGACACACTCCCCCACGGCTGAGAGGCAAGCGACGACCCCCTCAAATCTCATAAGTTTAACTCTTAATCATTGTATAGGAGGACATTAATCCGTCCTAGAAGGCGAATTTACAGACGGTGCCTAGTGCAAATCTTGCAACACTGGAATCCTGTCAGCACAGAGCAGAACTAGAAAAACGCAGCTGATGAATCAATTGTGAATAGTTGCGCGAGGCACGTATTGCACGTAGAGAACGTCTTTTTGTTAATGGAAAAAAGGAGGGGGGCCCGCCTTTCTACTGACAAATGTTAACCTTAAAGAAGCTGAGCTGCACGTTTACAAACGGCTCTGAAGTAAACAAGGAGCCTTACGGTGAATCTACACTAAAGTCTAAGGCGACTGCAGGGATAGATTATTCCAGAATGTTCCAGAAAGTATTTCCAGAAGACAAGTAGATAGTGCAGTCTGCATGGCTATCTCATCCGGATGCATTGTTTTATTTTGGTTAAAACATAAATGAAAATATCTGAAAACATTTAATCTCAGAGAGCCTTTCTAATCCAATCAACCAAACTTTATGAGTATCTCCTCTGGTTCATGTCATTTAGCACGTACCTCCATTCAACCCCCCCATGCCCCCTCCAAGAAAATAAGACTCAGTCACTTCTGTTTGAATAGTTATCTCCTTCACCTGTTTACATGGGTTCTGCTTTCATGGGAATTGCTTAAATCTTTGCACACTTAATGCATTGCAGAAGAATATGTTGGGTGCTGTAAACATGTTTCTGCTCACTGATTTATTCCTGTGTTGCTCTTATGTTGTTTCAGAGTGGCAAACAGCTCTCTGTCTCAAACAAAGATAAACTTAGAAAATACAACATTCTTTTTGCTCTATGGTAGTTGAAAAACAACATGGTCCTCCTTTTTCTTATCGGTCAGAAATTTAGGTTGACCTCCAGCTCCTGAGATGCTTACCACTGTTTCAATGTTTGATCCATAATAGCTCTCATTGTGGTTCACTGGAGTCCTAACGTCTTAAAAAAAGGATCCAAAGTGTGGCCTGGGGGCCATTTGTGGCCCCTGGATTTATTTGGTCTCCGACTGCAATGCAAAAATGATGCAAATCTGGTCTCTCAGTACATGAGGTTGATGCAAGTAAGATTTTTTTGTGACACGGGGTGTGCATAAGACTGACATGACACTGTGATAAACACAACACGGTTCTTGTTATGAGCATAATGGAGTCATTATGAATGTCTGTGACTGTTGTCATGAAGTGTCATTTGGTAAATAATGACGCTTTTAATGCAAAGTTGCTCTTAAAGTTGCATTGAAAGTCCATTAAAAGTGCCAGCTTTGCATTTAAGTGTCAGTATTTACAAAATAATACAAAGTTGGAACTTTTAATGAGATTTTAATGCAACATTTAAAGCAACTTTGCATTAAAAGTGACACCACACTTCATGACAACAGTCATAGACATTCATAAAGACTCCTTCATGTTTGATCCTGTCAAATAAAATGTTAAAGATTTTTTAAATTTTAATTATGGTAAAATATTATATACAAATGTAAATGTTCTTTAAAGATTTTAAGAGGGGGGAGGGGTATTATGTAAAATTTACTTTTTGGACCTTTATATCGTGTTATAATGTTTTTCCCTTTATCAAAAACATACTCGGACTGTTGCCTTGGTTCTTTGATGCATATTTGAGGAATCTTCTGTGGTAGCCATTTGGGGTGCCTAAACGCTTGCTCCTCCTTGGACCTGCGGCCTCCAGTCATACTTCCGCCTCATAGAGCACCCCATCTCCTGTGGATCCCTCCCACTAGAGGCAGAAGTAATTAGCAAACTCCTGGTGGAACTGTGCATCTACTGAGCTCATCAGACAAACTAATTTTCAGTCTAATGCCCCTAAAATCGGCTGCAAATGGCATAATGAAAAGCAGTGTTGTACTGAAGGAGGGTCAAAAAAGAGCAGGGGCCTCTTAAAGAGACAGAGGCGTAAAATTTGAAAGTCAAATTTCTTTTAAGTTATGTTTGATGCACGCAGGATTTTTATGCCAACTTGGTAACATAGTTAACTCACTGTTAATTGATTGGATTATAAGCTCAAAGAAAGTGTGACCAAAATACTTCTTTTTTGTTGAGGACAGACTGAATTGTTTTCTGCTTTGTTCAAGTGAGTTCAAGGAATTTGCAAACTAGAGACCTTTCTTCTAATAAGCCAGACAAGCAAATCTCTGTAGACATGTACACACACATTTCCTGATAAAAAAAAATAAGGCAATTAAAAATTGCATGCATGTTTTATTGCAAAACTTGGAAAACAAAATCACAATAGCGTTATGTGATTATTATTATTATTATTATTATTATTATTATTAATTATCTCAGAAGCAACAATTTTGTAAAATAATACAAATTAAACACAGTGGAAGACATAAAACACTTGTGTTTTAAAACCAGCTTTCTTTATTATCTTAGATGGTATGGTGAAGTGGCAAATTTACCACAAGGTGGCGCTAAAGTGCTAGCGGATGACGCTTAGAGCACCTTGTTGTGACTACATGTGTTTTGATTTGAGTAGCCCAGATCATGATCAGGATATAACCCCGGTTTATCATCCAATTTATATGTTTAATTAAGGTCAGACCTTGTTATCATTTTACACTTCTTATCTTTGTTTACGTTCATTCTGTTACGAGAGAGAGAAAAAAAATGTAAACGTGAAAAGGGAGAGACTGTTTTACAATTCACATTAGTCTTGGAGAGCTGTTGGTCTGGGCAGCCTGAGCTGATGTAATTTATGTGTGCTGGATCTCCGGCTAAATGGTTATGTGTAAAGACAATTTCTACTCAACAGTTATTTACTCAAACCTCAGTGTAACAAAGAAATAAATGTAATTTTCGGACCACATGTCTGCTTCTTTTTCAACCTTTGTACTAAAATACAAGCATTAATTCAGATTTCCAGTGGTTTCCTGTGTCTTTTGATGGTTGTGAGCATAGTAGCATAGTAGCAATGATGGGGTTATTTCAACAAAGATGACAGTGAAGCTTTCCATCTCCTTGTCAAATACCTCATCTTGTAAGCATGTCATTTTTCTGTCATACGATTCTCTCGTTTGTCATCGGATCCTTCAATGCTGGATTCAAGACTCTGTAGCTAAATGAGTCTGCAACACCCGGAGCTGTAGCTCGAACAGAACTACATGTAGGTTTTGATTTATTGCTGGAGGAAGCAGAAAGAGAGCAGCTCTCTCAGGGGAGGCCAAACTCCGATGTGTGGCAATTTTTGCTGAGGTATGCTCTTCTTTATCGGAGCCCTAACATTTTTACATGCCATTTTCAAACGGGCTTTACTCGAAACATTAGCCCATTTCTAGATTAACATTCTCTTTTTCCTATATCACAATGATGAAAATTTTAAGCTATAAGCTCAAACTTAAAGATTTTCACAATACTATAACAGTTGTATTTTGAAAGGGCCAACATAAAATTTTTAACCACCTTATGTTTCGCCTTTTTCATTGCTTTCACAAATGAGTCAAACAAAATTACCAAAAAAGAAAAAACAAGCCCTGTTAAGTTAAAGTAAAAAAGTTCTACAAAACAATGACCCTTAAATAAAAACATATTACATAAAATAAACACTTGCATAAATATTTATCCCATTTAAAGTGATTGACCTAATTCAACAGACAATCCCAATGAGTGGAGTGGAGATCACCTGAGTGCAGTGACTGTGATTGTGGTACAAAGACAAGAAACAGCAAGAAGACAAAAGAATGCCCACAGCAAATCAGAGGAAACATGGTTGAAAAGCATAAATTAAGGGACAGAAACAAAAGATCTCCAAGGCACTGAACATGGAGTTCAGTTAAATCATCATAAAGAAATAGAAGCAATGTGGCACAGGTGTAAATCCACTTAGATTAGGCTGTCCTCACAAACTTAGTGACAGTGCAAGAAGGAGACCAGTGAGCGAGGCCACCGGGACACCGATGACTTCAGCAGCTGTTGCAAAGCCTTAAGGGAAAGCGACGATACTGTAGCCACTGTTGAACCTAACTCAGAGCGTTTTTTCATAGGGGTGACCACTAAAACATCTGATAGCTCATGGTAGCTTCAAATATTCATAGCTGAAGAGGAACAATCAATAAAAGTAAACATTTAAGCAATGCAGACTTTATAAAAGAGTTTAAAAAAAGATATTAGAAGTCCTGTAGGCACTTTGCAAACTCATGTGGAGGACAAAGTGAACAAGAAGAAGATGTTCTGGTCTGATAAGACCTAAATAGATGTTTTTACCTTAAATGCAACTTTATATGTTTAGGAAAACTGACCGTCTGAACTTACCCTCCCCATGGTCACGTATGATAGTGGCTGCATAATGCTGTGTAAATTATTTTTTTTCAGCCAAGACTCAGTGCTTAACACAGTGTTATGATGAGCCATTGTCTTTTCACTACAGCAACATCGAAACATCAACAGGAACATTTTTAAATCAAAGGTTTGGTCACATTTTCTACCAGTGTGTCATTAAATTCCTATAGGAGATGGATTTGTAGTATTTGTACTGCCACTTCTCTGAACAAGTTTCATTAATAATACATGCCAAAATCCTGTTGGCACATTGGCTGGAGTAGGAGTCCTTACATGCCCTCTACTGGGTAACTAAACATCACTACAAAGAAAAGGAATCCTATAATAATTACAAAGTATTCACATATCTGTCTGTCCTTAAGTGAACTACTATCTCCCAGTTTAGAAATATTTGCATTATTCAGTAGTGGTGCAATGGTTCAGAACTTCTCGGGACTTAGTTGGCTGCTTTTCCGCCCCACTCTCTTCAGCAGCCCTGTGCAAATGTAGCAAAAACCAACACTGCATAAATTCATACTATTGTGTAATCAATGTCATATCAATTTAGAACATCTACTTATACTCATAGGAATTCAAACGGGTAAGTGTCTGGAAAAACACTTATCCAAGTCTAGTTCTTTGACAAACTAGACTGGTCAATCTGATTTTGTTGGGTCTTCAAAAATTTTAAGAGGAAAATTTCCTTCGCATTTATATGATTTATATGCAAACCTTTCAAGGTTCAAAGGGGGTGAGGATCCAAGTTTGCTCCTTCACGTCTGTCACCTCAACTTTGACTGGAAGCATCAGTAACATATTGCTTGGATATGAGAATCCCAGCAAACAGGCAGAAAAAAATAAGCTTGGTGAAGGTTTGGTGAACTGACTGATAACGGGGTTAGGATGGTCAGTCTCTCACCCTTCTGGAAATCAGAGCCACTCCCAGAATGAACTGAGGTGAGCACAATACCAGGTATAAAATTCTCCTAGCCCCTTAACTGACCCAATCCTCAAGAAGAAGAAGAAGAAGAAGAAGAAGAACAGGAAGAAGAAGAAGAAGAAGAACAGGAGGAGGAAGAAGAAGACAATTAAAAAAAAAAACTCCAGAAATGTCTCAACAGCTCTTACAGAAATAGCAAAAACATTCAAACATCAAAACTATCACTGCAGTAACAGTCATGCATGAGGATTAAAAATCATTGCAGGTTCACAAGATTAGATAAAAAAACTCCATTAATTTAAAATAAATAGATAAACCTACAGATCGTCTTAGAATAATTTCACTCTGAAGAGATAAGAGTTATTGTACCACAGAAAGTGGAAAACCAGAGATAACACGCTAATGCCTTGCTTCCACTGGTACGGCACAGGTCGGAAAAATAGCTTACCGAACTGCACTGACTCACACCGTACCACTCGGTGGCAACGAGGCGTGTGCATGACCCGATGAGAACTTGGGTGATGAACTGTGGCACATTTTGAGGGACTGAGATAAGACACCTGAACTATCAGTGGTAAACAGATCACACTCAGTTCTGTTCACCAAGCTGCAGCCAGTTACTGTCAAACAAAATCTGCACTGCAACACTTGTAGAGATTATTTTGTTTTGCTGGACATTATATAAAAACCGCCCATGGGTCTGATCCTTTAAAATTACAGTGTTTATAACAACGCTTTATGAATGAGATGAGAATTGTTGCCGTGCCCTCTGTTGTTCCTTTTCTGTTGCGAAAACATGACCAAACAAGGACTTCGTTTAACCCCCAAAAGTTTTTCTTTGACTGATTATTTTTAAATAAAATCTCTGGGAGCAAAGCAGGTTGCAGCTGCTGCAGAGGTAGCCTTAAATAGGTCAGAGGAAGACCACACGTTGACTTCCTTTCTAGAAAGGAAAGCTCCAAATAACTGCTATATGGTATCCAACATGAATATTTCATTCCCCACCTGACCATGTAGCATGACTAATGAGCATGCATGTGTAAGACTTTTACATCTGTTAAAGTGCCTGCACAAAGACAAGCTCAATTGAGTCCAGAAGGTAATCTTGTCATTGTTGCTTGTGCTGCATAAACATATCCATGCTTAGCTCAAACATCTTCTTCTCTCCTTATCTTTCCTCGAACTTGATCAGGTTGAGCCAAAAGATTAGATGACCCCTTGTTGGGCGCTTGCCCTCATTAGGACAGGCTCAAGACACTCCACTGGGGATCAAATGGCATCAGTTATTCCGGCGTTTCAGTAACAAGCTTGTCGTTTGGTGGGGCTCTCCAGAGACGAACACAGAGCGAGGTGTCACAATGCAGTAAGACCCATGGTGCAAGAAATCACTTTCAAAAGAATGCATCTGACCAAAGGCGTAAACCACAGTTCGAAACAAAATCTGCTGGTGTCGATGGTCAACTTCAAGTGGGCAGGTGTGAAACCTCATGCAAACTCTGGTGATGCAGACCAAACAAGCTAGCTCTCATCCACCTGAAAACCTAAGCCTCAGTTCAATTGACAACGAACACCGGAGCTGTTCGCTTCGAAAGGAAATGCAAAGCAAACGGAGGAAGAGATGCGGACATGATATGTGATCTAACAATGTTTAAATCTTGGATGTCTTATAGTTTCTCCGTCTTTGCTGTCATCTCTGAAACTGCTTATACAACCCATCTACATAGAGTAATGTGCCTCTCTTGCTGACATCCAGTTTGATTCAATGTGAAAATAAACCCAACCAAGTGAAGATGGGAAGACTTTCGACATTCCTCGCCTAATTATACCCGAGTTCCCCGGACTATCTTAGTTTGAAAACATCCCAAGACTAAGAGAACCCAAAGAATACGTCACAGACTTAAAGAACAGAATGAATGTAGAGCTATCACAACAATGGAAGGGTTTAGATCAAAGCAGGAATGGACTAGTCAAAGTTTAGACCTAAATCTAATTAAGAGTATGTGGTAAGAATTGCATTGTGCTCTCCACAGGCGCCCTCCATCCTGTCTGAATGAGCTTCAGCAAGTTTGGAAAGAAGAGTGGGAATCTTTTTCTTGATTTGGATTTGCTGTAAACCTGCAGTTGTTATTGCAGAGAGTAGTAGTTCCACAATCTACAAAGAGAGCTATTAACAAATACTACACGTTTAAGGTTTTTCTTTTTGCAAAAAAAAAAAAAAAAGAAGAGCTAAATAAAAACGTGTAATAAGTTCAAAGTTATTTAATAGCTTGTAGTTCTTAAAGAAAGTGCGCATAAATCTAAAGTTTTCACGTCGAGAAATAACAAAAGGTGTCTCACAGCAGCCTGAGGGCGGACTCACTTTATTTACCACCATCAAACAGCTTCCCTTCCTCACTCCGTCTGCCTCCCTCCCATCTGCAGGAGCATCTTACAGGCTAATCAGGTGGCGCTTTCCATCCAGCCTCAGCATCCGCCGCCTTCCAGAAGAGGAGAGCGGACAGACGGTGTTGTTTCGTGCGAGGAGGTGTCCTGTGTGCGTGGTTTTCTTTTCTCCCCTCCCTCCCACCTCTCCGGTTAAACATGGTGGAAATGTCGGATATGGTGTGCCTTCTCGCCCCGCTGCTGATGTTCGCGGGGTCCACCTTGCAGGCGGACGTGAAGAGCGTCCGAGAAGCGGAGAAATCCGGGAATTTCATGGAAGACGAGCAGTGGCTGTCCACCATTTCACAGTACAGCCGCAAGATCAAGCACTGGAATCGCTTCAGAGATGTAAGTGTCGAATGAATGCGGTGTGGATGCGCTGCCATGTTTACTCCCGTCTTTCACACAAACTTGGTTCTTTCTGCAGTTTTGCAGCCAGCCACACTCCTGGAATAAATGATTATTGAAGAGTTTGATTCAGCTACTGGCATTTTGATTTCTAATTGTTTTTGTTTGTTTGGAAGGGAAATGTTTTGAGAGAGGAGTATTTATAGCTTAAAAAAAAAAAAAAAAAACTTATCCCAGGGAAATCTGGATAGTCAAAGTCGAATGTTGTCAGAAAACTTATATGAGATATTATAAACACACATCATTCTGCCTCACTCATCCTCTCATTTCCTGCAATGTTTTTTTTTTCTTCCCCCAATAGGCAATTAAGTTGTTGTTTCTGCTTGGCAGTATGAGCCCAAACCATCATACTGCCCCTCACCGTGAAAGGTTCCCCCTCAGATGTGGCTCCAGGGATTTCACAAACAAGAGAATTTAGTAATTAATACATAGTGCACTGATTGATTGGTTGACGTGCACACATGCAGCTATTGAACGGACTGATCTGGGTTATTGGAATTGATTAAAACCTGCAGGCTACGCCTGGTGATAAATTACTGTGTCTGTGGACGTATGGATGCAGCTCTGTGAAATGATTACTAATGATTCCCAACAGGATCTGGACAGTATATCGCAGCCGGATTAGGTTGCATATGACCGATGTTAATTTGGTTTTAATTGATCCCGAGAGACTGTATGCTGCACGTGAAATGTGTTATTATTGGATTAGAAATAGAAGTAGCAGAGGGTGCGTGAGGATATGTTTAGGCGTATTTTTATGCTAGCAAGACCGTAGTGTCGGTTTAGCAAAAACCTCCTGAAAACCAAGACCTGGAACAAAGAGAGAGGTTAAGATTTACTGTAATTAGCTAAAGATTAACGCGAGGAAGTAATGAAATTGTGCACATGGGAAGATTAAATTGGAATTACTGTGGGATTATGACTCATTGGGTGCCGATCTATATTTGAACAGTTTTGATCTGAAATGTTCGCCTCACCTGCAATGACCTTCTGAATTCAGCACATCTTGGTTGGTGGTTCACAGAGGAAATCAGCCATGAATCAACTAAAAGGCAGTCACAACTGGAACATGTTCACATTTCTTAAAAATTGATTTTGAAAAAAAGTTTTTATGAGTTAATATCTGGCAGTAGATAACTCTGTATTTTATTTATTGTTTATTTTAAATTTCGGTCAGCTGGTCTAGGAGTCTAAGGCTAATGAGCAATTTGAGAAGAGCCACGACCAAAGTGGCTTTTTAAAACAAGTCCAAAATCAAAAATATCATAAAGCATGCTTTTTACTTTTTTTTTTTTTTTTTTTTTTTTTTTTTGTTATGTTATAAACCTTTAAGCTACTGTCACAACCACAAAAATGGACACAAAAAAGCCAAGAATTATTTATAGAAAATGAAGGTTGGACACTGTCCGGCACCAATAATCTTCCTGCTTGAAACATGTAAGGACAAAAGAACATGTAAGATGTTTCCAGTCAGATTAACTACCTAATTTGCAACAGGATCTTGTTGCACTTGATTTTCATCATGAAACGGCGCAATATTTCTCAATATACTGAAAGAGGAGCGTCTCTGACATCATATGTCAGTTTGTCACTAACAGAAATGAGGAAGGTAAGTTGTTATTATGAGCTTCAATTAGATTGAAGAATTGAGGCTTAATGCTTCGATCTCAAAACTCTGTTTTAGATTCTTATTTTGAATTATAAAGGGAAGTGGTTTTTGAGTTGTTGCCCTATTGATAGAATTGGAAAAAATAAAAATAAAAAAACGTTTGACTGACTGACAATAAGTGCCATAACCCTAATCCTTTGTAAATTCATTTCTGTCATTGTGTTGGTTCTTAGGAAACATTGTTACAAGACAAGATAAGAACAGTTAGTAAATACTATACTAATATCTCAACTTGCTGGTTATCTACATCCAAGCTTCTTATAAACATTAGAGGGGTTTTTCACAATTTCTTCCTGATTCTGTGTTGCATTTGATTCAGAGTTTGAGACAAATACAAAAATGTACAATTTTAATGTATCGGGACCAACTCAGAACTGGATAAGTATAAATACAACAAAATAGGGACTGATTGTATCTAAATTTGAATATTCCATACTGGTTAAAATATTTAACCAAACATTAAACATTGAGTGTATTTGTGGTCGAAAATGTCAGTGAATTGTACTTTTCCACAAACTTACAAAAAAGAAGGCAGTGTTAAAATAAATAAAATAATTACTTAGCCCACAGAAATGTTTGCCTTTCACACCATTTATATTTATAACGGGGCAGTAATTCTGAAAGGAAACACTTCTTTTCTTCAGACATGTTTCACACAGGACCCATACTGGTGGTGCACAGCCTCCTCCCTCCACTAGCTGTGCAAGTATCAGTGTCTGTGTAAATAATGGTCCAGTGCAAACATGGCAATGGTTTAAAGGCTCTTAAAATAGCTTTTGTATAAACTGAGATTGAGGCTGTTTTAAGACCGCAGACTGTTTTAAGGGGTTAGCTTCAGACCCCTGGTAAACTAATCTGGATTTATACTAAGCAAAGAAATCAGACCAGTTATCTACTGCAGGTATGACATTAACCGCTTATAAGGTTTAACTGAACCTCTATAACCAAATTTAACCCTTTAAAAACTTTCCTTTCACCATGAAGATGTCGGCCGCTCTGCTTCCGCATGCGTCTTGTGTTTCTCAACAACAATACAAGCAACCCTGACAACTGTCACTTTCGTGACCTGCCACACTTTCAACACGCTCATTCAGATGTTTACGGATATGTGATCGCCGCTAATACTTATGCAAAGCGTATAAACAGGATTTTGACGCCTGTGCAGTAAAGAGTGGTGGCGTCTCTGGTGATCATAAAGATAACAGGGAAAAACATCAGAGAAGCGAGGCGCTAAACCTCCTGCGGGAATCGCGGATGGAAACCACTTTGATTTCAGCTGGCTGCTGTAGCAACAGCTTCCCCCTGCACTGAGATGGAGGATAGATCCCTGGGAGTTTGATGACTCTATCCCCTTAACCAGCCTCACTTCAGGGAGGGAACAAGAAAAAAAAAACTGTAGAAAAAAAACCAAAACATCCTTTTGGTTAAGTTTCTTGAAATCATTAAAACTGTGAACTTCCGCAGCTGAAATAACACGGCTTGTATCATTATTCTTAATGAGCAGAGCTTAGCAGTAAACGTAATGAACCTTTAATTCGCTGTGCTTCATCTTGACCTTTGAGCTAAAAAAAAAAAAAAGAATCAGAAAATAACTAGTTTAAGCTCATAGGCGTGCAAATTACTGCCAATGACACAAATATAATGAAATAAATTGATGCTGATGCACATATCCCTCTGAGATATTAGAGCTGGAATATTACAGATCCAAGTCAAGAAAGTAATAATCAAACAAGAGAAGCTCCGCCACTCCATCCTTTCACATGTATACACTCAGATAAACACAAACACACAGCACCGGCTGCAGACTGTGTGCAGGGCGCACTGTAAATATTTCATATTTATTCTTCCGCGGGATGTAAAAGCAGAATCGGGATAAGAGGCTCTTTCGCTTCAAGTAAAAAACAGCTCCCACGCTCCGATGCAATTTATTTCACAGGAAAGACAAGGCGATTAAATTTAACAGTAACAGTCAACAAATAATGAAGGGGGATACCTTCAATCCTTTAATCTGACAGGTGCACTCAACATTTCATTCCACTAATGCACTAAATCCTAAGGAAAAAAAGAAAAAAAAGAAAAGATAAACCGGGCAACAGGAAAGACGGCTGTGGGAAATGAATGCAAATCTACGACTTTATTCTATACACAATAACATCATTAGTGTCAGTTTGAATTTAAATAACAGTAACAGTGATGTATGGCCATTCATTCTGTCTTTTCAGCATTGCATGCCTGGAACCAAATGTTGTTTTATTTATTTACTGATGATGGCCACAAATTGTGTTTTTTTGTTGTTGTTTTTTTTCTTTGACACTCAGCACAGTTTTTCAGCGCAGTGCATTTAGGCTGCGAGATTTCTATTAGTCTTTCTAAATTAGAGGTGAGTTCTCTCACGGCTAGCGCAAGTCCCACAGTAAGCTTGAAAGATGATAAACTTTAAAAGTATTCATTTTCTTTACTGTGTTGGATACCTAAATACACATACATATGCATATACACATATATCACCTAGGCAACTCCATTGGTTTTCCATTGCTGTACGAGTCTTGTAAAAGTATTTAGAAAGAAAACAAATGCTGTCCAGGAGCAACAATCCATTCGAGATATATTTTCATTAGAAAAATGTTATACGTCCAGCCTTCCTGTTATCTGCTGAAATCTGATTCTCTTTTCTGGTTGCCTGATTGAGCAGCACGTATCCTCTGTGTACAACACAATCTCCTTTCCACGAGTTTGCAACAAGTTTTGTGTTTTCTCTCGCTTCATTTTTAAACAAGTTGGTACTTAAATTTATCTTTGAATCTTCTCTCAGTACCGACTTCCACACCACAGCTTTGTCGCTATGACAACCTGTTAGCATGAAGGTATGGTGCATTCACTGATTGGACAAAAGTGGACTTTTAAGCATTGGGACGTGTCAAGTGTGAAATAGGCCAATTCCTGTCATCATCCAATTTCTCAATACTTATAAAATAAAAAAAAATAGTTATTTTAAATTAAAAACATGTAATTGCAACAAACAAATCAAACATTCTTATTTTTCTGTAAACTTACAAGAAAAAGTTTACAGAAAAATGAAGGAACAAATGCAAAGGGAGATTGATCCACAACTGAGGGGCATCAAAACCAAATGCTGCCTCACCTTGTTTAGTTCTGGTCCTGGGAATACTGGACCAGAACTCAGGGTTCGTCATGGTTCATACCCAATCCAAGCAACTCAGAAATGTTTTTAAGCACATGACGGCTCAGTACCCTAAAGGCCGATGACCTGGTTTTTAACAGCTATCAAACAGGAAGCCAGCAAAGATTTAAGGGCTGGTGTGATGTGATCCATTTTCTGGCGTCGGTTCTCTCTGACAGAAGCATTTCGGATGAGCTGCAACGTCCTCATAGATTGTCATACAAAGACCATTAAAGACAACATTATGGATAAATTAATAACACCGCAGATAGAATCACGCACCAGTTTTTCACCGTAGTAATTCTCCGGATCTAAGATTAAACTACACATCCAGTGCAATCAAAACAACGCTCATTATACGCGACATGCTAGATTGTGCGGGTCATCTTTACTTTCACACATCACACATGCCAGCGCAGAGACGTCCAAAAGGGGTTTGGTGCCATCTGGGCGCGTTTGTTAAATCCTTATCCTGAAAAGGCGCGCCCCAGCAGTCAGGCGGCCCAGGAAGCATCCAGCACCGATCCTTCCTGCACCTGTTCTCCATTCAGGTTTGTTGTTAATGAGCAGTAAATCCTTTGTGCCTAAAAACAAAAACATCAGACCCCTTATCAGTGTCTGTGGGCTCAGTGGCAGTAGCTGAAGCTTCAAACAGTTACGAACAAAAAGTGATATTTGTTCGGCTTACATTTCGATAAAATTTTTTTTTCCTGTTTTTACCTTTCCCTTGTTTTTTTATTCTTCTTGCCTATCATTTGCATTTACTGGCATTAGGCCTTATGTTCATCACACCGTTTTATCATTACACTACAGTGTACAAAGCATAATTGTGGATAATGGCATCTGTAGCAACAGAGCCAAATACTCCATTAAAGACAAACTGTAGCAGCAGTAAATTATCAGCGATGGAGCCCAGTCTGACCGAGCCACCCAGTTCCCTGACGTCCAACCAGACTCCCTCAGATGCATTAATAACATGGGTGATGATAACAGCTTATCTGAAACGCATTAGTCTTTCTAGCCATGCTTTCGCCCTGGCCATGAGTCATTCCTTATCATATTCCAGGTTCTTATTTCGAACATCCAGAAACTCTGCGGATGGACTGCATCATAATCGTGACCAACTGTTCGGACACGGGTGGTCCGTTCAGCACTGTTCCGGGCTTGAAATGACTAACGGTGGCTCTGTGGGGTGTCTTGGCCGGGTAGGAGGGGTGTAGCAGGGCTGTGATCGCGCTGAAGACCAGAGAAACGCAGTCTTTCATTAGGAGTTAAACCACAGCTGAAGGCACAGGCGTTGTAAAGACAGGTCAGTGTTTTTAAATTAGCTGGTAGATCCAAATTGATGTTCTAAACATTATACTTTTGTCATATTGGTGTGTCAGTTCTTTTTGTATGCAAACATAAGGATAACTGCAGTGCCTTGCAAAAGTGTACACAACACAAAACGTACATAGCTGTGAAGTGAAAGGAAAATAATGCATGTTTTGTGTAAATGTGAAACGTAGCATTTATTTGCATTCTGCTCATGCAGATGTTATGTAGGGGGCACAGACAACACATGGCAGAGGTTTTCTCTGGTCAGGTCAGACAAAAGCTGAAGTTTCTGCCCAACATATAAAGCTCTGGAAAAAAAAAATGAAGAGCCCACTGAAAACCTTGTTATTCCACCAAATATTGATTTCTGAATTCGTCCTGAGTTAAAACATTAATATTGTTGTTTCTAAAAGAAGATTAACTTGTTTTCTTTTGCATTATTTGAGATCTGAATATGTTTTTTTTCTGTGTGATCTCAAACTTGTACCTATACAGAGTGAAATCAGAGAAACTGATAATTTTGCAGTGGTCTCTTCATTTTTTCCAGAGCTGCATACTGCTGTGTGTTGCCTAAATCACCTTTAGTACGCCGTTATAGTTTACAGTTGGAATGCAATATTTATGTAAAATATAAAAATATATGGCATCAATTGAATTGACAACTAAATGTGCGTTGCCTCAGCTGCATTCATTTGATTTCTGATTGGAATTTTGTTTTAGATTCTTGCTTATTGAAGTGAATATTGAACAAGCAGCAAGTGGCAATAATCAGTCAGAATCCACCTTAATCTTCATCTTGTTCATTTAAAAACATAACTTCTGCTGTTTTTTGGATTTTCACATAAATAAAAGTGGAGTACAAAAAAACTAGGCTGAACAACAAAATATTTATTTATAATAGTAATAATTTACTGAATTTCAAGTGTTTTCAATGAAAACCACTAGAAAATATAAAAGAACTACACACTATATAGTAAAATACATTAAACACTGTAAAGCCTCTTAAAGAGGAAATGTTTTCTAAAGTCTAAACTACACTGATCTACATATATTGCGTAGGAGTTTTGTTTTGCTTTATTAGCTCTGATCAATAGAAAGTGTTCATTTGTAAACAACTTTCATTACAGCTCCAGTTGTTTCTAGCCAATGTTGGTTTGAGGGTCTTTATGTCCTCTCATGCTGCGGGACAGCTTTTGTTCATCAGTATTAAAAATCTAATGTAATTTTAATGGAGTTGGAGGTGTTATGCAGATTTAAGTTAAGGATGCTAAACCAGACATGGTAGTAGGTCCCATAAGATCTTTAGCCACAGCGGCCGTCTCTACCATTACCGATGTTTGGCCCGAAGCAGCCTGACCAGCAACCAGTGTGAGTTCAGATTCTGGAGCTTCAGTTGTTGATGCAAAAGGTTTTGATCAAATAACAGCAGCAACCCAGTTGTTTGGGCCTCGGGGGAGAACCCTTGCCAGGAATGTGTTAACAGTAATAAAACTCAGGAAAAAACAAGTTAGACACACGCACATAGCAACTCTGCATATATATTTTATATACATGCAACACCAGAAAGTATTCATCTTCCTTAAGGTTACGATTCCTTAACCTTTTCAGATTTACTTACATTTCAGGCTCATTGTAAAACACATTTGAGTATCATTCCCTAAGATATACAAACTGTTCTTCCACAAGACAGAAATAGCCGTGTAAATTTCATTTTGCCCAGCTTTTATAAGCATGGTATAATATTTTGTTGAAGCATTGTCTAAAGTCTTCTTGGTTATGTTTTTCCCAGTTGGCACATCTGTTTTGGTGCTTTCTTTTAACCTGTTTTTTTTTTTTCTAAACATCCTTTTAAGCTCAGTCAGATTGGAATGGCAGCGCGGGAAGATGGCTGCTTGCCAAAGTGGATTTAAGTCCCGGTTCTGGCTGGGCAGCTCAAGGACATTCTTAGTTTGCTTCTGAAGTTACTCCCTTCTTATCTTGGCTGGCTCAGGTCATCAAATGTAATGCATCTGTAAGCAGGCTTTAGCTGTTGTCAAGTTACTCTGTATGCAGGATAACAATCCCTACAGTATGATGCTGCTATCACATTGTTTCACACTGGGTATTCAGGTGATGAGCACTTGAGTTATCGGTGTCTTAGCAACCAGGATTATTTGGAGATTTTGAGGAACATGAGGGGTGCAAGAAAGCACGACACAAGAGTTTTTCAAAGAAAGCTGGGAAGATCACCATAGTCAGAAATAGAGAACAACAAAGAAATGAGAATAAATCCAGATTGAAATGCATCAGTTACGTCTACCTATAGATGTTTAATGATGTCTAAATGTGGGACAGAAAGATAGCCCGGGTTGACCAAATGCTCTGATAAAGCCAGATTTCAGCATCTTTGCCTAAGCTACATTTAGGACAAAAAGAAAGTGTTTTTCTGAGCTAAAACAAGACAAGGACCGGCCAACCTTAAATAGCCATAAACGGGAACCAAGGACAAAAAAAAAAGTGTTCTTGTTTGCGGATTCTTTGCGTTGTTATCCGCCCAAATTCCACCAGTATCTCTACAAATGTCATTCCCAGTCTGCTGTTCCTCTGAAGGAGCCAAATTTAGCCCTCTTAGCATGGCTCTATTTGTGCCTCTTACTCAGATACCTTCCTTTAGCCGCTTCTCCCTCAAATCACAGGGCCCGATTCTCATCCTTCTCGTATCGCTCACCTAGGCAACTCCATTGATTTTCCATTGCCGTACAAGTCTTGTTTTCCATCGAGCCTGGTGTCTCCAGAGGAGTGTGAAGGGTCTTGCTGTATGTACCTGATTCTCTTGTGAGTTGCAGACTGTTTTCTTATTCCCCACAGGGGCCCTAAGGGGCACAAGGGCCACTGTTATTTATAGACAGTGAGTACAGGGCCTGCCTGAGTGCACAGACATTTTGTGGGACAAGTGGAATTTTTGTGGCCGTTTCTTCGCGTTTGTGTGGTCTGCAAATCAGCAAGGTCAAAGAGAGTATCTCAAAATCCACAACGGGGCCAACACGGAGACAGCCATGCATGTGCAGGCTCGCTCTTGGCCAACACTGCATGTTTCTTTTGATTCTGTCAGAAAATGATTTGAGCACTTGAAGACACAGAGGGAACATGTAAAGCCTGGCGAAGCCTTAGGGGACCAGAGTGAAATCAGAGAAGCATATAGGTACTGACAACTACACCACTATGTTGCCTGAGGTCTGATGTCTACACAATAACTGCTCGTGTTTTCCATGGCCAGGCAAACATTTAGGTACCTCCTTAAATCCAGCTGATCTAGACTGTAGTGGAGAGAGAGGATATAGATCCCTAAACCTCTATATATCAGTAACTGACCCATGTCTATTCGATCCTCTGCTTAAAGTATGTTAGTAGGTTTTTTAAGGCATTTAGATGAAAATGATTCATATTTTCCTGCCACACTTGTTGGTAACCTTGGTGATTAAACTCTATAAAACCCTATTTTGCGAGCAGGACTGCCTTTAGTCTTCTCTAATAACATTTTAAGATTGGAGCATGCAGACAGACGGATCTTTGCACAATCTCCCTACATCGAGGAAGTCTAACTCAAGTCTTGACAGCCACTGTACTGCGAATTTTTTATGCTCCACCAAGCAGGAATATCATTACATTTTGCAGCAGCCTGATAATGAGCTGTTCATTTTATTCACATGTGTTCGAACAAAAATATTTGTAAATTGCAGGACATTGGCTCTCAAGGGCTGGAAGTATTTGGTCTAATATATTTGAAATATTTGTTTTGCATTACATGAACAAGTTGTCCAGACAGCCAGGAGACAAACAGGCCCGTAGCATCACAGATCCTCCTTCATACTTTAGAGTGCAGATAGCTTCTAATGCGTGTCATGGCGACTTGGTGACCCCAAGATGCCACTCTTTGATGCGGTTCTCTCGCGGTGAGAGGGTTGGAGATTTATTTTATTGTCCTGCTACTGTGGCAAATAAATATTGTTCCTCGTCCAGCCGAATAGCCAAAGGTCAATAGAAATGGACCTCTGCTTTCCATCACATGGAAGGTCCTCTATGGACTGTGTGAGCAATCACAGACATATTCATACCTGTCTTGGAAAGCGATGATGTAATAATAACAGGAGAAGAAGAAAGAAGAAATTAATTTCTCATGAGAATTATCAATTGAGTTTGTGTGTCCTTGTTGTCCTTGAAAGTTAAACCATTCATGCTGGGGAACAAAAAGCGCATTTATCCTTAAAAATAGTTCTTTATGAAATTGTGTGTTGTATGGCCTGTCGTTATTTTTCCAGTCATATTTGGCGCCACCCTCTGTCTGGGAGTGGTATTACCAACTCACTCCTGGTCGGGACCATTGACAAAATCCAAATCATTCAAAATTTCCAGTCAAACATACAGTAGAGTGTTGCCTAGACTATAAAATAAAGCATACATTTTACAATACATCTGCCTGTTTACCAGTGTTTCACTGGTGGACAAATATTTCTCAAAGGATTAAAAAATGTATTCAAAACTGGTCACATTATCCAAGATTTTTCCATTTTAGACGTTTTTTTTGTTGTTTTTTTATTTACAAGATAATAGGAGAGAAAAATAACATAAGCATACAAGATTAAAAAAATTTAATTACTCTTATCGAGAACCTGATTTCACATGAAAACAGTAGGTGTTTTGTTGCCTTTTTCTCTCATTTTAAGTATTCATCAGTTCCCAGAATGCTCTCACCTCTGCTTCACCTTTTATTTACCCATCACTCAAAAGCTGTCTTGTATAACCCGCTCCTCCATCCCCTCATCATTTCATGCTTATGCTCTCTGATCGCGAAGCATCCGCTTGGAGTCCTCTCGCGTGCGTGCGTGCAGGAATAAGAAGGTTTATGTCTCATGCCCTGCAGCTCAGTGCGCACTGAAGATAAGAGAACGTATGGAATGAGAATATTGGTGAGGGAGGGAGCTTTGTCTCATCTCTGCCGTGCTCTGTGCGACACCAAGCCAGCGAAGCTGTGAACAGCTAGTGAGTGCTTATGGGAAACACCAGGTGGGAGGAATTGAAGTGATGTTGAATGCAGTATTATGTGTTATAGTGCCGACAACCTCAGAATGGCTTTCTTTTTTTTCTTTTTTTCTTTTTTTTTTTAAATAATGAATTGTATATTTTGTTTGCGAGCGATTTAATCCAGCTACCTGAAATACTGACTTGGCTGATTTTTGTTTCGCGAGTGTTGATTTAAGTAGAATAAATGAAATGCTTAGGCGTATGGTTTCAAAAGTCCCATATGTTAAGTTGACATTTTGAAGGTTTATCAGTACCACCTGAAGAATATTAATTTGTATACAAATTAATATTTGTATTATTGATCAAGAAAGTGTCTTGATCAATAAAAAGAAAAGAAAATCATCAAATTTAGCACTAAAACCAGAGGACATGCGGGTCAGAGGATTTTAAATGTTGGAAGGCGATGAACACTGAAGGTCTGTGGAACTGCTGGACTCTTGTCTGATGATAAAAGGCAGTTTTGAGACTTTATAAGATCAACATTTCCACCAATTATGACAATTTAACAGTGTCAGTGCGCCATGTAGACGATAGTGTTCTGCAATTTTCAAGAGCCAAAAACTCAAGAGTTAAGATTAAGATTTTAAAAAGTAGCTTGGCAGTAAAATGAGGTCAAACAGGTGCTGGCTGACAGAAACTTTAGCCACACCTCCAGGTTTACTTTCACTTGTCTGGTTATGGGAACTTTATGCCTTCATTGTTTACAGAATATTAGTTATTTAAGTCATCCTCCACTTTACCTGTGCGATGTTCACATTCTTAGCTTTAAGCAGATAATACAAGTTTGCATGAACATTCAAACTTATCCTTCTAATTCACAGGTACAAGACGACTTCTGCTGTTTGTTATCAGCTGAACAACTTGGTCCGCAAAACTTAGGAGTTTAAGTAGCTTATGCTACAGAGAGAAACACACAGCATCGTTTGCTTTTCTGGCTACATGTCCTTCTGACCGCCTTTCACAGTCAGTCACACAGCTGTGAGCTGAACATGCAAATTTGGTTCCTCCCGAGACCGAGTTCAGACCAGCTTCTGTCTTTGGCGATTCAGTCGAACGACTGCATGGTTTTGGAGGCAGGGAATGTTGCTTAATAAGCTACCCCATCAGGCTTTATTGCAGTCTCTTTTTTCCCCCCACATTCGGTCAGTTGTGTGTTGTCAGAAAGAAGGAACGAAAGCGCTTCGCAGGGAATTCAGCTGCATTATGAAACACTGCATGAGAACACAGAGTGTGGGACAGAAGCGACGTGATGTTACAGCTAACGCTGACTGACAGAAGGAAGGATGGAACCACTCAGGGTTACATAAAGCTTTCAAAATGATTATAATCCTAAATATTGTATAAATTGCTCGGTATTTTTAGAGTGTAGAGACCAAGGTATGAAATCTTTTGGACAAGGACAGTATTTGTTTTTAATCCTAGTAAGGTTGTAAACATTTGGCGATTAAAAACCCTTATTCTTGTGTTGTCGTCTCGTGGGCACACATAAAAAAAAAAAAAAACAACGCATAAATCGCGTCGCCCCCTGGGATTCTTCAACCGTTGTTTTCCCGATGAGATTTTTGATTGTGGCTAATGAATCCACTGAAGGACAATATTACAGTAATTGCTAGAAAAGGTTGAGTGGGAACCTTCATCTGGTAACAGCAGATCGCTACAGAAGAGGGTTATTACTGCGTCCTTTTGGTGCTGATGACGCAGCGGCCCGCTATGCACAAACCCCTCCGGTGAACACAGGCTGCAGCTGACAGCTGACATTTGCTCAGAAACGCCTGTCAGCGACACAAGCGGTTTTGTCAAACAGACCCACAAAGTTGTATACTGGCATTTCAGCGACCTGACTGTTTGTTCTTTTGTCCTGCAGCAGAACAGACACAGTTTCTTTCTGTCAAAACCTTGCTTTGGTCTGAGTTTGTATGTTTCTCCATCACAAATGTTGGGATTCTCTGCCAGTCAGTATTTTTGGCACTTTGTTAGAGATGCTAAGCTTCTCGGTTTCTTGCGATCTTATCAGCTTGATCCTACTGCTCCCGGACATAGCTCAGTGTTTTTATCTCTCCTTTAATCACTTCCTTTAATCACTTCAGTGTTAAACCTAGCTGTCTTTCGCGCCTGCATTTCGGTCTGTTAAGATGTACGGGGCGTAACCTCTCCATTGTGTCACCACCTCTCTCCCTGTTTCGAGCTCACTCTCGGTGTTCAGCCGGGAGAATTTATTTCTTCCCCAAATACATTTTGTGCTGCCTCTCTTTTTGTAAAATCATTGATTTTCAGTCTTGTCAGTGCTCCAGGATGGTTTCCTTATCTGTGCTGGCAGGAGCACAAATACAGAAAGGTTGCTAAATAATGCAGGAGCCGCGGTGTCGATAAAGGAGGCATCAGATTAACTGCCAGGTCGTAAACTATTTGAGGTCTCACCCTCCGTCAGAGCCGACAAGGTTGAACAACATGGCTGACAATCACTCACTGAATCACTGAAGCTGAGCCGACAAAGACAGCTCACTGCAGGTGTATGTTTTGGTGATAAAAAAAAAAAAAAAAAAAAGACTGCAGCAGGTGGAGGAAACGCTTTATACCCCTGGATGTCTTTCACGTACCACAAACATTTATGTATCCTGAGATTTTATGTGATTGAACGACGCTGTGGAGTGAACGGAACACGAGACATGGTTATTTCTAAATGTTTACAAGGAAAAGTGTGACACACATTTATATCCAACCCGCTTCATTCCCAATCTTCTGCCTTCAGAAGTCACCCAGTCTGGAAGAACTGTAAATATACAGTAAATATCGTAAACATACATCTCGTCTTTGCTTGTCAGAGAACATTAGCGGACTTGCAGCATCATGAAGACAAAAGGAACAGAGCAGATAGATCATGGATGAAGATTTGGTTAAAAAAATAATGAAGAATTAGATCATAAAAACAACATCTCAACCTTCGAACATCTTGCAGAATACTACTCAGTCCATTACCTTAAAACGGGAGGAGGTTACAAGCACAAGTTTACTGGCAGACCAGGCAAGAAGAATATTAATGAACGGCCAAGAGACACATGGAAACAGTGGGAACGCTGCTGAGATTCACAGCTCAAGTGGGAGAATCTGTTGACAGGAAAACTATTAGTTGTACACAAATCTGGGCTTTGTGAAAGAGCGGCAAGAGGAAAGAAGTCACTTTTGGACTTTCCCCACCACCCATGAAGGGGACACAGCGAACATGGTGGAATGTGCTCTGGCACATTTTGAAACCGTACTTGTGACTGAACCAGCACATGATCCTGAAAACACACACAGTGTGTCTCCACAGTGAAACGTGGTGGTGGTGGTATCATGGGCAAGGGAAGCTGCTCAAAGAAAGCTAAACACATGGCGATTGTAGAAAAAAAAATGTTGATAGAGGCTGTAAAACACTTGAGATAAGAGGAAGATTACCTTCTAGAATGGTAACAACCCAAAACACATAGCAAGAACAATTCTAGATCTGAATATATCTATGTGTTGTAGTGGCCCAGTCAACATCGAGATCTAAATCCAAATCAAAATTAGTGGCAAAATTTGAAATTTGTTTCTCACAGATCATCTTCATCCAATCTGACCGAGCTTCAGCTATTTTTTCAAATAATGATAAAAAAAACAACTGTTTCCAGATGTGTCACTGTAATTGCAATGGAAATTTGTTTTACTAAGTGTTAAACCTTCGGCACCTGAATACGAGCACAGTTTCTAGATTTGCATTCGCTGCAGTGTCTTGAGTTGATCTACAGCATAAAATCCCACAAAAACAAATAGAAGTTTGTGGTTGGAAGAAAACTAAAGTACTAAAGGTGTGAATACTTCCATAATGTACCTTAAGGCGAGTGATGCTCAAGTCCGTGTTTGTGTGTGAATATAAAAAGTCGTGGCAGCGATCCCTGCTTCAGTCAAGGCTGCTTATCTCATGTGTTGTTTGGGAATTTATCGCCTCCTGAGGAGCCGCTGGCTCTTGCTTCCGGTGCAGTAAATGTTTATAGTGATGAGTAAGTCATCGCTTAAGGATTGCTTGTGTGGCTAAACAGGAAATATTTTGAAATGACTCATGTTTGTATTATATCAGATGCGGCAATATGCACTAAAAGCTTTTGCATATGCAGCCTAGCCCGAGGGGGTTCTCTGATCTAAAGCAGATCTAATCATGTGTGCTTTAACACGTTTGCAAATGTGGGTGTTTTGAGATTTTGGTGTGAATGATTTTTCTAGGCTTGTTCCAGAGTGAAATACCTGCTAACCGATGTTTTTATTCATATCTGACTGATAGTAGTACGAGTCTTGTGATAAGGAATGTCCTTATAGGTTAACTCTTTGCCTTTTTGACAGATTTATATTACGCAGAAGGAACGCATTGTGTGTTTCCACCATTAAATTGTAATATCACTGAATGCAGCTTTTTACCTGAACTTGAAATTCATTTTTTTCTCTTTACTTAATCTGACTCTTTTCTCTCTTTTTGCTCTCGTGTCGCCAGGAGGTTGAGGTCAGTTGTCTTTCCTTTTATCTGCTGCTTTTCTACAATGCTTCTCTCCATTCATGATCTTTTTTTATAAGTTTGTGTGTCATTTCTTTTTTTCCCCCTTCACCTGTCTTCTGCAATTTAATTAGAACGAACAACGTTCTAATTAAAATGGGGGGGAAAGAAGTCCAGTTAAAAGTCACGTTCCCAATAATGGCACATTTCCCACTTATCAGCAGATTTGTTCAACTTATTTCCATAAAACATGTAGAGCAGAATGTACCTGTTTTACCCGACTCATAGTGACTTATCACGTCAGCCTTCACATCATAGTTGGTGTGCAGTGATAAAAGAAATCACATTTCTTTTGCTGTGTGACACTCGGATGTTATATCTTTCAAACTATGTGCGACACTGTTATTTTTTCCTTGCAGCTGCTAATAACACCACTTACTTTTTTCATTGTTTCTGCAGGATGATTATGTGCGAACCTGGGATGAAAATCAAGGCTCTAACGACAGTAAGTCTCGCACTCCCTGTGTTGTCTGAATGTGTGGTTTTCTCTGTTTCTGAAAGCAAACAAGGAGCTTTTGTTGTTGGCAGCATTAGAGCAAAGTTACTCACCTGAAACAACCAGCCATATAGTTTTTTTTTTTTTGTTTGTTTGTTTTTTTGGACATAATCATTAAGGCTGAGACCGTTGCTTACTCAGGGATGACCAACAACTGATTAGTGCCAGAGCCACTTCTGCATTTCCAAATAATTCATTATTTTCTTCAAGTGAATAAATATGGTTGGTGGCAGCAAATGCCACTGCTGCCACCAACTGTTTTGGAGGGGAATTGCTTGTATTCCCATAGGGGGGAACAAACAATCACTAAGCAGGGGTGGCCAAGACAATTTTTTTTTCACTTCTTTCGAAACAAAACATCTACAGTGTTTATTTTTGTTTCTCACAACCCGTGAAATACATTTAATGGATGGTAATACTATGCATTAGCTGTAAGCGTATTTTTAAGCCTTTAATATGAAGCCTTGATAAGTCTAAGAGATGCATTAAAGAAATTGAAAGGTATGCACAAAGCAAAGCCAGATTTTCTTCTATTTGAGAGCTCAACATTAACTGTGTAGTGAGAGGCAATTTTCATAGAAAGAACTCCTCCAAAAGATGCTAGTGTTCTGCTTTATTTGTACGAGTGATTTGCCCTCCAGTGACAACAGAATTGCCTCAACTTCAACCTAGCAGCACCTCTTTCTGTTTCCTCCTACTATTTTATTTATTTTTTCTCTGCTTGAGCTGGAACCAAGCGCAGGATGTCTGCGGTCACCTTCCCGGCTCCTGCAGCTACTGCGGCCCTAATTGAGTCCCTGCAGAGCAAAGTCCTGACACAGTGTTGAGCTGTCAGCTATTGTTGTCTTTTGTTGGGCGATTTGCAGCTTAAGTGGAGTCAGCTGAAGAGCAGAGTACATTAGCACAATTTCCAAGAGCTTTAATGAAAGACTAATTATGCTTCGTCATAAAAAGCTTGACAGAGAGGTGGAGGCGTTAGATGAGAGGGTGGAAGTTAATGTACTTTGATTTATTGTTCAAGGGAGGACATCTGTATTAGGCCTGCTAAATATAAGACAACTTGGACAAAGGGGGGGGGGGGCGACAGGGTTAAAACAAATGTACAGTTTTAAGAGCGTGTGGTTCAGCTGGAAATAGATTTTTGTTGTTTTTTTCTGAAGATGAAACTGAGGTCATTAAGTTTACTTTCATTTCTGACATGTCAGATTTAAAGCAAACACACTAATAAGGTGAAAAACTATATTCATAAGCAACAGTAAAACTGTCCTCAGATAATCTGCTGTCTCTTATATCTTTCGGTATTTTATTTTGATATCACCCATCTATGCGTTTTGCTATAAGCATATAATTTTTTCCCCCCAAAGCAGAACAACAAAACCCCTTTGATCCTGGACATCACCTTTCCAGTGTTTCCTGCTTTCGAGTGGCATTAAGGGTATCTATATTCTGATTTAAATGTTTTAAATTTATCAATAGCTGAACAATCAATACTTTTATGCAAATCTAAATATGTTCTTCAAGCCTAATGTTTGTTCTATATAATGTGGCCCCTTTTCCTTTTGACATTAAAGAATAATAAGCTAAAAGAAATTGTTTGCACGAAAAAAAAAAAGATCAAAAACTAACTTGGAGCCGTTCAAACACCTCATATCTTAGAAAAACAGAGCAATGTGAGCTGTTATATGATCCCCTTCTCTGAAGGAGCTGATAAGACAGATTTTTCATTAATGCCAAGCTATTCAGTGATTTATAAACTAACAGAAGTATTTTAAAGTCTATTCTCTGAGCTACAGGGAGCCAGGGTAAGGACTTCAGAACTGGATGATGCTCTATTGTCTTGGTTTTAGTGAGAATTTTGAGCAGCAGCGTTCTGTATCGACTGTACCTGTCTGATTTTTTGTAGTCAGATCTGTCGCAGTAATAAATTTGGTGAAAGATAAATGGATGGATGTGTTTCATAAGACATTGCTGGGATATTAGGTCTTTAATCCTAGAAATATTCTTTAAGTGACATAAAGCCAACTTCACTGAATGTCTTCCCATTATTTTCCTACTCTACTTCCTGTCCAGCAACTGATGAATAAAAAGATATTTTAAAAAAAAGATTAATTCGTAATGAAAGGTGATATCTTCAATGGGATATTTCTTTCTCTTGATTACAATGTGTCTGTTTCTGTAGCATTAGACTGGTAATGCTACAGCTAATACTTGCTGGAGGTGTGGACTCTGAGGTAGTTTTAAGTTTTACCCAATTGCGTTACGTTTGACCGTGACGTATGTAATGCTCCAGACTTTAGTACTTAAACAGCGCAGAATCTCGACATCGTCAACAACAACTTCTCCTTCTGTTAGTTGACGGGACCGGTTGAAATTCAACCGGAGAATCCCAGACTAAGCACTGAAGGTGCATGAGAAGGCCAGGCTGGTGTCGCTTAGCAATTTAGGCTAACTTTATGAACTGAGGTATTCTGTAGAAAATCTGAGAAATTATTTCTCAAAAGAACCAAAATGGCTTCAAAATAAAAATAAATGAATGACAAATTGTCCCTGGAGGGTTAAAGAATCTCAGTTTGGTGTAGAATTAGGTTTTGAAACAGATGCTAATTTTTAGCATCCTTCGTGGCTAACAGTCTTTCTTTCCAATGCTAGCAAATAATTCCTTAGTCACATTTTTTTTCTTCCATTTACCCAAGTTGCTCTCACTGAGCATATTTAAATTAACACAAGAGGGCAGCAGTTTAACTCCTTTCTTGCTTTGACATTAGCATCGCAAACAGCCACTTCACGAGGCAGACTTTATTTACATAAGAAATATAGCATGTTTTTAATATTACGAGATCTCATAAAAAATTACGTTGCAAAAGAAAAAAATGGTTGGAACTTCTTTATTTTGACCTGTTTGTACGTCAAATTTTGCAACATTTGGTTTGTTTTGATGTCATTAAGCATCGGAGATCACTTTAATTACCAGCTGTTTGGTTTCACAGCCAACCGAACTGTCACTGATCAGAATTAATTAAGAAACGTTGTACGGATTAAGGCTGCGCTTCAGAAAGGAGGATTTCCACTTTGATTTTCTGCAGTTTCAAGCCTTTAATCTACTTCCCTTCCTCACTTTTGATGGGACTCTTCTACCTCCCACCATTGATCTGCCTTCCTTTATGAGTGGCCTAATGAAGCGCAGAAGTGAAAAGAGATTTGTCCCTTCGAGACATCCCTAAATCAGTGTGATGTCTTTACTCCGGAGCTCTGCGCCTGCGGGCGTCATTTCTCAGCCAGGCGTCCATGCACAGGAAGGCAGAGCTTCAGAACTGTCAACACTCCTTACGCTCAGAGTTAGAAGGCCAATGCAGACAACCGGTTGATGTTCGAATTTGCATTCAGACGCGGCAGCAGCTGACTGCTCTTAAGTCGGCAGTGTGCTGAGCGAGGGAGTTGTCAGGGTAATTTGGAGCCGATTTCTGCAGTTGATTCATCAATCTAGCTGCTGATTGAATCACCCCGCTCTTAAGACAGCAAACACTGCAGCCGGGGCGCTTGTAATTTAGACTTCTAAGAGCAAACAAGTGTGCACGTGCACACCCACGCAAGCAGTCCAAGGCTTGCACAGAGCTCGCGGAAGGGCCTCATCCTTCAGGACTTTCCAGTTTACATTGGATCCTTAGACCCCGATATGAGAAGGCCAGATGAATGGTGAATAGACACTTTGTGGCAAATCGTTGGCTTCAGATCAATGGCAGACAGTAAGAAGATAGTAAAACGTGCTGAGTGCACACTCTAAGGTTTGGAGTTTAACACCTCTTGACGCTTTTGATAGATTATTGGTGACATGCTGCTTCCAATGCACAGACACTGATGCTATTAGGTTGCTAACAAGGTCCTGCATTTCTGCATCAGATGAAGCACCAGCATCTCAAATGTTTTTTTTTTTGCTGGAAAGATTCTATTATTTTTGAAAACAAGTTAAGAATAACCTCTCAGCTGTTGCACATCTCAAAAGATGTCTGGAATCACTTCACATGCAGCCTTTTCTTTTACTACTCGAGGGCGTTGTAAATGGAATGGCTTCAAATTAAACCCAGTGTACCTTTTTTTTTTAGGTTTTCATCATTATTGGCACTGATTTGACTTAATTGATTCAGTATTTCATTAAACCTTCACCATCTTTTCAAAATCTGAAAAGAGTGATGAGCATTTATAATGAACCCCCTGAATAATCTTTGAACCAATGACCATTAGAAATCACCTAATAAGTAACTAGAGTCTGGATGTAATTTAATCTGAGTTTAAATATGTCTGTCTTGTAAAGACCTCAAAGATTTGCTAGACTAGAGAAAATTAGAGAGCTTTACACATCTGGTTTGTATATAAAAGCAAAAGCCATTGTTGCAAGAAAGTCAAAAAAATCCTGTTAAATCCCTCAAACGATGTAGGAGACCTACCAACCATGTGGCAAAAGATGATCTGGTCAGATGAGTGGAACGGTCAGTCCTGGTCTTCAGGGCCTACTGTCCTCCATGTTTTCGGTACTTCCCTGTTGCTACACACCTGACCTAAATGAATACATGACTAGAAAGTTTCTGCAGCAACTGATTGCATGAAAATGCAACCGTTTGAATCAAGAATCAAAACTGGCAATCTTAATAAAATACCCAGAATCTCGAGGTTGCAAGATGAAAAATGTGGCGAAGTTTAAAGTCCAACGGACAGCTTTGCGCCACATTGACTGACAAGACCGCATAGCTCTGACGTTACTGGCCGGCTTTGTAAATAGAGGATAAAAGAGTTGATGATGAGGATGTGGCCTGAGCTCTGTTCCAACTATCCTCAACCTGATGGGATAAACCTCATGCAAATCTGGATTGGATTAGACAGAAGCACTGGCAGGCCTAATTAGGAGAGGTTTTCCTCTGCAGGCATTAGTTTAATACCAAAGAAGAGTCTTTCAGAAAGAAGGTGGCTTTCAGGAGTTAGATGCAGAAAGGACGGACGGATGGAGGAAGTGGTAAGCACAGACCATGCAGACTCAGAAGGAGAGGGAGTGATCCGGACGTTGGAAGCCTCACGAAGGAACGCTAAAAGGTGAAAGAGATGCCGATTTGTGGAACGGTCGGACGTCGGGGGGGGGGGGGTTTCAAACACATCTAGAGAGAGGATTCTCAGAAGCAGCAGATTGAGCTGCAAATCACAGTCTACCAAGAAATGATTCTCAGACCACGGAGAGCCTGTTGCCATGGAAACGTCATCATCGCAGGCACTGCTTTAATCCGTGGAAGCTTGTTAAGTTAACATGAGGCTCAGGCAGCCACCTTATGCTTCTGCACTCACAACACAACGCTGTGCCAGTATTCTGGCTGCTCACAGGGGACACAATTTCATCAGAAATGTTTCCGTCCCGGAAGGCAGGATTATTTTTGTTTAGTTATTGCTTCAGTAAAAGGGTTTGCTTAAAATACATTTTGTGTACACGAAGCCGTTTTAATTTTTGTGACTCCCGGTGCTGTATTTTTTGCTTGTGTTCTGGTGGGAATTAAACAACAGACCTGCATCAGAGAGACAAAACGGACAAAAAGGGTGGAGAGCAGAGGAAGCCGGTGGCGCTGCGGGAGACGGTACAGAAAGTCAACCAAATATAAGGCTTTAATGTCGATATTCTGAGGAGGTGAGGAGTCTGCATTTGGGCATTCGCAGTTCCTGCAGCAGAGCAGTCAGCCTGTCACTTATGTAACAATCTCAGTCCCGACAGCTCGTCGTATTGTTTTGGATTTGCTTCTAAAAATCAGATATCTGTCCGACGGCTACAATAATCCACGGGAATTTGCCGCATGAATATATTCAGTTTAAAGGAAAAAAAAGAGAGGAGATGATAAGCCTTAATGATAATATAGCCATAAAAACGGCACTCAGTGAGAGAAGAAAATGAATTCGAGTATGATTTACAGGGGCACAGATGAGTTGCCTTCCACCCCCCCCCACCTCCTTTCTGTTTGCTGCTCTGGCAGTGAACAGAGGCGGACATGTAGATGAATGGAAGACCGCCCGGTGTTAAAAAGGACGGCAAGGCCACTTCCAGGTCAGGCTCTGGGAGGCCTGTTCGGAGTAGATAGCTGTGACAGATGAGCATATAGAGAAAGGCTGACAAACTGTCTCACGTTAGCTGCTTCAAGAGTGAATGATGGATGGAGACACACCGAGCAAGCAATTTAGATTTAGTTCAAGTAGCAAGAAGCTTTTCTCTGTCAGAGTCAGCTAAAGTTTAGTATGTAATGTCCATAAATAAATCAAAGAGATTGTAACAGTTCTACCACATTAATAAAAAAAAAAGTGACTAATTGATGTAGTACTAAAATAAAAGTAATCATTGTCATCCTTCATTGTTTGTGGCTGAGAGAAGAAGGTTCCTGTCCAAGATTTCTTGGTACGTGAACCCATCCATACGTTTCCCAATAATTCTGTAACTTTAGCTTTCTCCAAACACAGCAGGTCTGAGTTGAGCCCAAATAGTCCAGTTTTGTTCTCATATTACCGCAGAACTTTCTCCTAATTCCTTCTGGAATCAGTTAGATGTTCAACAGGCTGGTACAAAATGTGTATGAATAATAAGATCTTTTATGAAGCCCTAGACAAAGGAAATGAATGATGACTTTATAATTCTTCGACGTTGAAATAACTCAACCAGATTCTTGCTGACCGCTTTTGAGGCCCGTTCCAGGCTTCTGCAGATCCAATGTGATGTCCCAGATGTCTTTTGGTTACGACTTTGTTCCCACCCATGGTGGCAGAGAGGTTGGAACAGATAATACAGTAGGGTTCAGGTTTGTTTGTTGCAAACTGACCACCAATGTCCTCAGATCACAGCAGAGGGCATATTCCTTCTGTAACAGGCCATGAAAAACAAATATTTCCTTATTGTATTTATACAGGCTCTGCTCTTTTGTACACAGCAGGTACACAGCTCCAAGTCTCAAGACAAAGTGCACTGTTTTGAACACAGGAACTATCAAACTGTTACACATCTTGCACGCTAATGACGTACAAACACACTGCATGCTGCTATAGGTGAATAGCATTGCCTTCCATTGCTACTGCTGCAATATTTACACAAAAACTGCATAAATGTTGCAGCAGCAGCCTCATACCACGCTATGCAAACAATCTGTCTTCGCTGATGAAGATTTACTCACCTTGGCATGCAATAGTCTAGAGAAGTGTTTCCCAGCCCTGGGCCTCGTGGCACACTGCCCTGCATATTTTAAATGTTTCCCTGCCTTAATATTCCTGATTCAGGCGATTGCAGTTCAGCAAGTGCCTGTTAATCAGCCATCAATTGGAATCAGCTGTTGTTGAAGCAAGGAAACACCTGAAACATGCAGGGCAGGGTGCCTTGTGAAAAAATGTGGAATTCTGTGGCAGCAACGGAAACAAAACTTTAGGAAAATATTAACAAAGTGTCTTAAGCTTTTATTTGTAAGAACATCCTCCTTTATTTTCCTTCAGTTCAATACAGATCCTAATGTAATTTTACAACATCAAAAGAGCAACAGCTTTGCACTTATGTAACAATTCAGACCAACTCTCAGGTCTTTCTGAGTAAGCCAAGGCGAGCCACGTGGGAGCTGAGGCTGGAAGCCAAATGCAAAACTATAAGCAGAGGAATCTATTTGTTAGCAGAGAAATGAAGCTGCGGAAGCATCACCGTTCACGTCCAATTTCCCGTTTGTTTCCCAGACGTAGACACCACCAAGGACCCCTGTCAGAAGGTTAAGTGTAGCCGACACAAGGTGTGCATCGCCCAGGGCTACCAGAGAGCCGTGTGCGTCAACCGCAAGAAGCTGGAGCACAGGTGAGCGTGCGTAGAAAGAAAGACTGATTGGCTAATTCCCCAGACACAGAAAGATTGAGAAAACTTCCTCCAGCACGCTGACATGAGGTCAACACTGATAGTCTACACTGCTGCTAGAGTGGGATGTGTTTTGCTGCTGGCCAGAGTGGGAACAATAAGAGGGCTCCTGCTGTGTAATGAGAAGCTAATACATTCAGACAACATGGAGGGGGACTGTTTGCATCGTGATCTCATGCCCAGCCTGGAGCTGCTGAGTCTCTACTCTGAGTTAATATGGCAGTGGCTGTCTGAGCTTGATGAAGTAAGGGTGAAGTATTTGCATGTCCCTTACCCCACAGACTGAAGCAGCCCGCTCTCCGCTCTCCTGATGGGAACTGTCAGCCATGTCCCATCTCCTCCACCGGGCCAGTGTGTGGATCAGACGGACACAACTATGCCTCAAAGGTACGTTTTCCCATGTTTAGAGGCTCTGTACAAATGCGTACTGTAGAAGCACATTGAAAACATTTCACCTAAGGTGAAGGAAGACGGCTTAAACTACCAGAACGTTACAATATAAAACAGTAAAGCGTTAAGACAGAAGTCTTTTCCATAAAATTAGCGAATGGAGGACAGGAGTTGGACTCCTGACTACCGCGGGCTAAAGTCTCTTTATGCGGGGCGCCGTGCTAACCACCGCGCTGCGCAACGCCCCTATTGCGGTAGCCTATGCTGTAATTTACAGATTGTCTTTGTTAAATTATTTACATTTTTATACA
>NW_006799951.1:240798-241091 GCF_000485575.1 Poecilia formosa
GATATACTGGTTGAAAATAATACTGGTGGAAGGGCAATCAGGGCGCCGTTGTTCAGGAGCCTGAGGGAAGTGGCTCCACAGTTAGAGCAGGAGTCGTTGTCATATAACTCTCTCTCTGTGTCGCCGCCAAACGAATCCAGCCAGACCAGAACAGACTCCAGCAAACTTTTTATGTCGTAGTCCTTTCCCACGCCTGATGGTAGCTTCCTCTCCCTCAGCTCCATCAGAACTGGGGAAAGGTCTTCCTGACTAAAATGTTTGCTGGGCTGACGGACAGCGGAGAGCAAGAGACT
>NW_006799951.1:243330-329138 GCF_000485575.1 Poecilia formosa
TCATTAGACATTAGAATATCATTGAAAAGTTCATTTACATCAGTGACTCAGTTCACTAGATGAAACACATCATGTAGATTACAGACTGGAGTTTTAAGGCCTTTATTTTGCGTAATTATGATGATTTTATGCATACAGCTTGTGAAAATAAACATTTAATATTAGAATATTATATAAGTTATATTAAAGAAGAAACATGTTTAATGTTGAAATGAAGGCTTAAGAAAAAGTGTTTAATACATGCTAGAAGGTCTTTTTTTAACTTTTGATCTAATAAACGAGCAAAAAATATTATATTACTGAATATGACTAGTTAGCTCAGTTCCACTGAATCACATTATCCACTCCTACACTCTTGTTTACTATATATTCTTGAGATGATAATGTGTTTATTGGCGTATTACTCATTATTTACCTCTGTCCTTTCCAGATGGCTATAAAACAATATTTTATTTACTCAAGATTAAACAAAAATAATCACTGAACGTCCATAAACTCAAAAGGGGGAAAAAAAAAAAAATCTTGGCTGTGTTCCTCTTAGTGAGGCAGTACAAAATATGGAAATGAATGCATTGGTTAAACGTCACCTTTACTGTGGTGCTCACTGAATGTGTTTGGGAAGCATATGTTGCGTGAAGACACGCGCGCACACACACACACACACACACACACGGCTATTAAAAGCGATAAATCTGTTATGTATTCTGACAGCGTGCCGTGTAGTTTGGGATAAAAACAGAAGAACACTCTGATCTGAGCCGTGTGAGGAGCTCCTCCTGGGAAAACCCGGGACAAAGAGCCATGATATGCTACCTCGGAGGGACCAATTGGTGACTCGCGGCGACAGGGTCCTGTGTGTTTATTGATTAATGCTTTGTCTCGTGGATCCCTATTCCTGACCTTGCGAGTGAGCAGAGGTTGGATGTCGACGCATTTAGGGGCAAGTCTCAGATTTGAATCGGGGTTTACAGTCAGTCACCTCATGAATATTTGATCTGCGTTGCAGCAATAACTCATTTTGGTTCACCTTTGTGTCCCCTTGTCGACGCCGCTGGCTTGTGTGTCTGCCTGTAATGATCCTGAGTATGTCTGTGTGTGTTACAGTGCAAGCTAGAGCAGCAGGCGTGTCTTACTGGGAAAGCTCTCACCCTGAAGTGTTCAGGTCTGTGTCCTTGCCCAACTGCGGCGCCTGCGTCCAGGGAGGGGAAACACGGTGAGATCCAAATTTGTGGCAGAATAATTAATAACCGTAGTCCACAAGTGTGGTAGCTACGCCAGTTTTACGTCGGCCTCCTCGTTTTTTAGTAGTTTGACACATGCCCTCTACGTGCAGAAAGCACGTCAAGCGTCTCCCTCCATCTGGCTTTCACAGAGAGCTGCACCGGGCAGGATCTGTCTGATCTCGGCGAGCGTCTGAAGGACTGGTTCCAGCTCCTGCAGACCAACGCCAAGCAGAACAACAACAGCAAGCAAGGGGCCAGATCCCCAGCAGCCAGCACTGCGTCAGGTTAGAGTCCTTTTCTCAATTAATCACCACAGCATTGTGAAAACATTTACATGGGGTACACGGTTTGGGTTTTCAGCAACTCAAAATTGACTGTTTAATATAGTTCCTCAGAGAACATAAGAAAATTGTCAGTCAAAACGCTGCTGTGAACAGTGAGCGCCTTACCTTTGGCAGGACTGCTTTCCTATATATTCATAAAGGTTTTCCATCCAGATGGGTTTTTTTGTTTGTTTTTTTTTGTTTTTTTTTGCTTTTCTAATCCAAACAAACAAAAAAAATTGATCTGTAGTTACAGCTTCCACTGGATGTCACAGACATTTTTTTAATGCTACTAATGCTCTTCAAAATGGTTTATCGATAGAGTAATGTTATGTAACATTACATACAATTGTAATTGTAACATTACATGCAATTTGATACATTGTGCTTCTGTAGCACAATGTATCAAAATGCATGCCAGTAGTTATTTGGCCAGATGGACTGACTTAGCTCCTCTTGACCCCAACAGATGTTTTGTTTTCAGTAGCTGAGAAGCTAAAGCTGGTAGACAACGTTGTGAAAAAAAGAACAGGAAATCGACTTGATCATAATTTCTACTGTCATTGGAGTATTTAATAAAAGTGTTGGAATTAAATGTTTTTCTGATATGTCACGCAGCTTTATTTCAGATCGTTAACTTTTGGTCGTGAGAAGTGTAGAAGGTGGAGGATAAAAGGCGCAGGATGTCTGGGTGCACCCCCTCCTCTGCAAATCCCCCACTCAGTTCCTTCAGACTAGCCAGCAGAAATTGGCAAACACTTGGTGGAACTAAGCATCTGCCGAGTTCATTATTCGAGCTACTTTTCAGTAACAGACTGGTAAAAACGTTGCTAAAGATTGTATATAGGAGCGGTGTTGTGACGGAGTTTTTAAAGAGACTCTAGGCCCTGTTTCAAGGCATTAAATCGTGATGTTAAATTTCTCTTAAGCCATATTTGATATATATGTGCGTAGCAGTTTTGTAGCAACTGGAGCTAACACAGTTACTTGGTTATGCTATAAAATGACACGATGAGCCTGAAAAACATATAATGCAGCATCTTTAAGTCACATGAACTTCATGAGAAGTTGTCAGTAAGAGTGGCATCAGTGATTTTATCAAAAAGAGAAATAGTGCTAAATTTGGTATCATCTTCCTACAGAGTAAATGTACTCGCATTACCAATAAGTGTGATGGATTGTGTACCTCCTCAGACCATTGACCTGATTTGATGCACTACATCGAATGTATTATTTGTGCAGCTGCTTGCACAATAAGAATAAGTGAGTTTGTGTCGGCAGTGCTGGACAGGAGCCTGGTCGCCAGCTGTAAGGACTCCATAGGTTGGATGTTCTCCAAGCTCGACACCAACAACGACCTTTACCTGGATCAGGCCGAGCTGGCTGCCATCAACCTGGACAAATACGAGGTCTGCATCCGGCCATTTTTCAACTCCTGCGACTCCTACAGGGACGGGAAGGTTTCCACGGCTGAATGGTGCCTCTGCTTCTGGAGGGAGAGTGAGTATTTCTGAGGCTGATGGGAGCTTTGGCTCTCCACTGTGACTTTCTGCTGGCAGTTTGTGCTGCCTGCGTGCTATCTGTTGCTGCAGTAATATTAGGTCTTACAGTTCAGCCTTGCGTCACTTTGTCAGGTAAGATGGTTCCACCTCCCCTTGTAAAAACAATCTTCTTTTGTCTTTAAGAGCCGCCCTGCCTAGCAGAACTGGAGAGGATTCAAGTTCTGGACGGTGGGAAGAAAAAGTTTGGTACGTGTTAATATTCTGTAGCTGCATGCCAACACGTTTAGCTGTGGATGTCTTCGTCTGGTGGTTCTGTTAGATAAATAACTGGAGGGAGATGGGTATCAGTCCATGATCCACTCTGTGAGTTATGTAGTGCTAACACAACACACAGCCCTCTGTCTATCCTCAGTATAGTGTGTAAGCAGATGAATATGTAAGCGTGCAGATTTGTATATCAGTGTGTGAGTGTGTGTACGTACGTATTGCAGAATTTGGTTGGTTGGCTGACTGGGTTCTGAGTCAGGCCTCTCCAAGGACACAGAGTGGCAAGCAGAGAGCTGCCTGCCAGCAAGACACTCAGATGTTCCCCTGAAAGATTGGATTGAGTCTCTGTTTGGCTTTTATTTATTTTTATTTTAACTACGAAATAAATATCTAGTCTGTGGGATGCTTCATTTTTAACCCGTCTTTGCATATCTGACAACTTTAATTTTCTTTGCCTGTGCGTGGATCATACAGTCCAAAAAAATAAAACTTTTCAGGCTCTTTTTGGCCTCATTTCTTGCATCCCTCGTCCCGATCTTTTTGGTTCTGGCAAGGACCGGGTCAGTTTGAAAGCTGTGAAAATAAAGCAGTCCCACTAAGAAGCTTCCTTTCAGCGAGAAAATTGCTATCTAGTCTACGCAGCCTGTGGACGTTTGTTTTGCATCTTGCTGGAGACACTTTTTTTGTATGGTATGAGGAATATAACTTCCTGTTGCAAAGAAATGGCCACCGAGACTGTGGGCAGTCTTGGACAAAAAAAAAAACAAAAAAAAACACTCTTCTGGATTTCTTTTTCAATGGGGCTTGCAAGGGAAGGTCCACACTTGACTCTCACTGATTTAAGCTTGTGCGTGTGCAGGCCGATTCATCCCCAGCTGCAACGAGGACGGCTACTACAGGAAGCAGCAGTGCGACAGGGGCGAGTGCTGGTGCGTCGACCAAAACGGAGGAGAAGTCGCGGGGTCTAGGATTCGTGGCAAGCCGGATTGCGGTAAGCCTCGAAAAAGGTTTCAACAGCCGTCGGGGAGTTTGGGAAACGATGTCGGGATCTGAACGACGGGAACACAGTTATAAATATCCGAAGCATATCCGCCCGCTTCTGCCCTGCAACCTCGCAAGAATTTTAGCACAAAACCTTTTGTTTTGAAGGACCGAGCCGCGCTGGAAGACAGCTTAGATTTAGAAACCGGTGCCACTTTTTAAGTGTCCAGAGTCATTGGCATTCTAAAGCGCTGCTTGTCGCTGTGAGAAAAGTCTTTCAAGATAAATTGGGGGCGGGGAAGAAGGGCTGGTTGGACGGAACCTGCGTCTGATAAGAATGGTTCCCCTGGCACAGTTTAGAAGTAGCCATTAAAACCCAGACAAAGTCAAACGCATGTCCCCCTTAGCTGTCACTGCCGTCAATATTCTGAAACAGAAAGGACAGACACACACACACACACACACACATACACACACACACTCTCACGGTGGCTTAATTCACTTACTCTGCATGCTTCTCTTTGCAGATTCTGAAATGACATATTCAGGGGATTTTGGCAGCGCAGTTGGATGGGAAGACGAGGAGGAGAAAGAAGCTGAGGAGACTGCAGAGGAGGCTGAGGAAGAGGAGGGAGAGGTGGAAGAGGTGGATGACGGGGGGTATATCTGGTAAAAGGGTCAGCTTTTAGCCCCACCTCTATGTGGAAGCATTTAACGGTCCCAAACACACACACACACACACATATATATATACTGCTGACGATGGACGTGATTAAGGCACTCCACTCCGATTTATAATGGGTTAGAAAAACAGGAGGGAATGTCGTGATTTGGAAGGGGGTCAGATGCTAATGGGAGTATTTATTGTTTCAGGGTGTTCTTATCTTGGGAAACAGGAAATGGGAGATGTTATTCAGAAATTTTGGGCTTGTGAGTAAAAAAAAAAAAAATCTTGTGAATCTTTGTTCTCTTTTGTTGTATGTCCTTTGAACTATCTACGAGCTGTTTTTAGCTGATGTGTAATGGAGATTTTAAGAAGCTGCAGGTGCTTGCATTAAAAAGCTAAATATATATATATATATAAATATATATATATCCAGTTTGGGTGCATTTCAATAGTCTAGAGTTGTCTTCTTTATCTTCTATGGGTGCAGATGGAAACCGGTTAGGGTTTTTAGTTTGAAATCTGCCCGTAAAGGAAACGAAACCAGGAAGAGTATTGAAAAGCGCCCTCTGGCCTTATTGTTTTCACCTCATACGCTTTGGCTCATATGTGACAGTAGTGCTCTGTCTCATTCATGACTTATTAGGACGTTTCTCACACATCACTCCTTAGCTTGTACATAACGTGTGCATCGGAAGACAGAATGTCACCTGCTGGTCAATGCCTTGAAAGACTGGCAGCTTTACGGCTTATCTGGCAAGTGTACGTCGTAATATAATGTGCATCGGTTATTGTGTTTAATTAAAAAACAAAACAAAAAAACAAAAAACCATCAAATAAAATAAATCTTATCTATGTGGCTCATCTGGTCACCGTGCTTCTGAGTCTGAGAAGTCTTTCTTTTTTGTTGCTACCCTCCATTTTAGTGCATAAAGTGACCAGCAATGGAAACATTGTCCATATAATCAAGTATTGGTAAGTTGTCTGTAGTGATGCGCTTCTTTCTTCTTTTCATTTGTTCAATGTTAAATTTAAGTCGGGAGCAGCTGTGTTAACAGTTTGTTCAAAGTCATAGTTGATAGTTGATATTTCTATTATATAATTCACCGTGAGAAGAGAAATTAAAGTATTTAAGGCATTTCATATTCGGGGCACAAATCTGGTTCATACGTTTGAGTTGAGGAGTGGTTCTAAACTCGGGCCGCATTAGATGACCGAATACATACGTAGATCTCTGACGGCAGTGATGGAGGGAGGAATAAATCTGAAGCTTGTTAATAAAAAAAAAAAAACTGCAGCAAAGAGTGGCATCTTAAGGTCACCAGGTTTCCATAACAACCATTCATTTCACACTGATCATTCTCAACATCTGATCACATCAGTATAAACAGCCATCAAGCAAAAGAAAATGGGCTAAACAAGATTTAAATAGGCACAAACGAGATAGTTGCAGAATACGTTTAGTTCAGAGGAGGAGATAAGATGCAATTTTAACGATAAAATTACGGTACCCTCCTCCTGAAGTATAATAATATCAAAGCAAACAGCTCGTTTTAATCTTCATAGAAACAGCTCATTTAAAGCATTTACTCTCAGGCAGCTTCATTATGCCTAGTTTGTAATAGCACAACGCATAAAACATCTGATAACCATAGCAAGAAGCCTAAACAACGTGAGGCTCAGGTTACATTTTACAATTGAAAGTGAAATTAGATTATTTTTTTTGACCCGTTTGTTTGCTTTAAACAACTAAATGTACCGAATTCTGCTGCTTTTACAAGTGGTATTATTCTGGTTCAGTTCAGGAAAATTTCAGAGGAGCACTCTTTTTTTTCCAGCAACGTTGCTCAGATAAGATTATTCTAGTGACATGAAAATCGAGAATATCTCCCACAATATGTCACGTACTGCCCCCTCTTGAAGCTCAATTTGAAAAATCACCAGCGCAAATCTCTAAATCTCCTCTTTGTGTGACCTGTTCGCTGTGAAGCGGATTGTGTTGACACAATGTGGTTGCCGGCTTACGTTCCTTATGCCTTCCCTCGTTGTGTGAAACGTGGCTTGTAAGGGAAACCGGTAGAAATTGGATATAGACCTCACGGTCTGCATGTGAGCAGCTCTTAAAGCACAATACCTACAGAAAAATGCGTTTCCTCAGGACACTGCTCTTAAGCCTCTCCTCTGTTAACGATTTACTCTGGGAACAGTGAAACAGAAACCCCTTCGGTATGCTACGCTCCTTGTCTTCGAGAGTTCACGCCAGGAACGTCTGCCGTTGCATTGTGAAAACCGACAGTAACCAATCTTTGGAAATGTCATCTCACAGTTTCGTATTTCTGTGATAATGGAAATCAGCACCGGTAACGTCCCATCGGGCGAAACCTCCGATGTGAGTGAATGTTCCTGCCAACAGATGTCTGAATACCTGATATATACACACAGCAGCCGTCTCGAGCTACCCAGAGGGACCAATCATTTTCTGCAACCTGCCAGCTTGTTATGCTGAATCTTCCTCCTGCTTGTAAAAAAAAAAAAAAAAAAAAAAAAAAAAAAAAAAAAAAAAAAGATAAAAAATAAACCTCATGCACCAGAAGCAGATTTAAATCCTCACAAATGCTTCCAGAAATAGTACCCTTGATGCTGTAACTGTAGAAAAAGAGGGGATCAAATGCAGCTTCATCTAACATATTGGCACCTATTTTACAGCCGCATGGTTCAAAGGTATGCGTAATTAAAATGATGTCAGGATTTCTTTTCCTTGGATGATTAAATATATTCAGATTAAAGGTTTATTTCTAGATGTTCTCTTATGAGATTAGGCTAATGCAATAAAAGAAACATTTCATTTAGGGCTTTTCACACATCTTTATCAGGGATGTCAATAAATGTGGCATCCTTGATACAGGTGTACAAAACTGTGTAATACAGCTGTTATAATAGGGATCATTTAGAAAGTGCATGCAACCGTAAACTCGGTAAAAATACAGGAAGGTTTATTGTAGTCAAATTGAATAAAAGAATACATCGGTATTACAATATATTAACATCATCTTTCTAATATTCTAATGATTCTGCGACGAGTTAGTGGAAACAATGCCCTTATATGTATATTAATGTCTGTTTAAAAGAATTTAAGGGGAACACATAACCTCTCAAAGTTTATGAATCGCAGGTCACAGTTTGCTTTGTGCACCTTGCAGCCTCCACACCCGTCTCACATCCCGCTCTGTGGCGTTCAGCACACTGAACACGTCGACATTTCTTGTCTTTTGAAACTCCTGCAGCGACCTCTGGAAAACAGGCGCCGGGATGATGAAGTTGAGGTGCGGATATGTTACGCTCGCAGCCAGGTCTCGCGCATTGCTCGAAACGATCCCTGCGACAGAGCAGATAAGACAAGCCGTCCTTAAGTCTGCAGCCACAGCAGAGCAGCGATCTGATGAGAGCGGCACAGCTGGGTTCTTTTGTCTGCACGTGCGCCACAGACAGGTTTTCTCGTGGTGGTCGCACGCCCCCTACTGTTCGAGAAGAGGTTTTTTTTTTTTTTTTTTGTTTTTGAAGGTACAGGGCTTCTCACCAAGCAGCTCTCCCGACTGTTTCTGCACCACAGCGCCCCCGCTGGCTCCCGCCTGTACTGCGCATGTGGTCTGGAGCATGACAGGCTGGCCATTCAAGCTGATGGCCTTGGAGAGGACACCAGATGTCAGGGATGGACCGCATACTCGGCCCAGCCCGCCGTATCCCACTACAACCACAGCTTCACCTGAAACCATAAAATAAATATATATTATATATTAAAAAAAAACTGAGCTGAGTGTTAAATCTCACAGCACTCTTGTTAAGGTAAATTAGCGCTTCTCTCTTTCAATTTTAAAGTTGACATCATACCTAGGTGAAAACTTTTTGACATTCTGGGGATCACAGCTTCTGGAACGGGGTCTCTAAGCTCAATTAAAGCCAAATCATATGGTGAAGATGATTTAGTGGAGAACAAAACATCGGCCACAACATCTTGGACTCTGAAAAAGGAAATCACAAAACATTTAAAAAAATAAATAAATATCAAGCTCACAAATTATGTTTTATTTTAATAGATCACTACAGTTCATTAGATTATATTCTCTTTGGTGTTACTAGACAATAAAACAATTTATTGAAGACAAATAATCCATTAAGGTCTATTTTTTTTATGTTTTTACTGATTTCCCACTTTGACTTTGTGACAGTAATTTATTTGTAGTTCTAAATCTTTTCTTTCTTCCTGTCACTTTATTCTATTCTCTCTCTTTTCCCAATACTTTCTGCATTTGTTTTATTGTTTCACACCATCCCGATTCTGGTGTTTGTGTATCATGCAGTGTCGCGCAAAAGTATTTACACTTGTTGAACTGTTTTGCAACAATTACCAGACATTGAAGTGTAAACAATGAATCACCTGCCATCTTGATGAAACTTCAGGGTGACTGAAGACTTCCCACTGATTACATGCCGGCAAGTTACCACCAGCCCTGCGCTGACAGCAACTCCTGAGCCCCAGGCATGTCCACTGTCCACAAAGCACACAGTGGGGTGTCTAACAGCTGCTGGCCCCTGAGCTGTACTGGACATGCAGAGATCTGCCTCTTCTTTTTGTTCCCAAACCCCACGAAGCGGATCTCGGACCCCTGTGCAACGGATGACGCTCCTGAAGATCACGTCAACAGAGCAGACCAAAGTGAGGCCTATCCACTCATTTGACTTCCAGCCAAATGGAGACACAATCACACCGATGAGGCGGACACTGTCTGTGGGCTCCACCACAAACAAGCCTCCACCCTCTGTGCCGGGTAGGCAGCGAGCGTCTGTGAGGATGACAGCATTGTCTTCTCCAGCCAGGTTGCTGACAATCCCTCGGCTGAGGGTGCCGATGAAGAGGTCTAAGCAGAGGGAGCCAAACGGAGAGCCGCATGCAACAACCGGGCAGCCTTTCTGCAGAGACAAGCTGCTCTGCCAGGGGGTACTTTCTGTGTCTGTGTTGTTGTTCGCCACCACACCCGCCCTGAGGACTGCAAACCAGCTAAGGGACTGGGCATCTCTGATCAGCTCAGCATCCTCATCATCACCATGGAAACGCCACTGGTCTGTCTCCTGGAAAACTCCCAGGAAGGTCTGTTTGAACTTCACGCAGTTCACCAGCATCAGCAGCTCGCCTGAAACCTCCCGCTGACGGGATGGCTTGCTCCTTCTGGAACCTGACAAGCAGACGCGGATTTTTAGTTTGTCACTGAAGCTGCGGGGAAACAGGACCTCGGCGTCTGAGGAGAGGAGCTCTCTGTCGGTAACAAACCGGCAAAACGGGAGGCCGGTGCATAAGACAGTACCAGACCGAGGGTGGACGATTACTCCGCTGCAGCTGACGGATTTCCTCCCTGGTGTCCCAGAAACTTTAATCACACAGCAGCACTTTTCCACATCTTTCAGCTCCATATTCCTGCAGCGTGGATCAACTTTACTATAGTAAATAACACGAAAAATCACTCAAAAGCAATGCACTTAAAGCTCCTACAGTCCAATGATAAGATAACAAGATAAGTTACAGAGTAAAATATGGCAGTCCATTAAAATTTAAACTACTGCTTCGTCGCAAATAACTTCAATAATTATATAACTTCCTGTTTGTTTCTCAATGTCCAACACGATTGGTGAGACTCTGAAATTATCCAGCCAATAGGAAACGAGAAGGAGAAGACCGGTAGTTTAAAGGAGCTGCATCCTTAAAATCGCCTTTACACTGATAATAATTTGCTCCTACGTATTTATTTAATTGTGTTTCCATATACTATGGCATTTTCTATATTAGTGCAACATCTAAAACTGTTTTTACACGCTAAATTTTTAGACAAAAACATTCATTTAAACTTTTTGAAATATAATTTCCCCACTAGTTTGACAGTTGCGCTTTCACACAGCATTTTACGGCTGCGCTTTGGCAACATGGTGCATTCAGGTGAACTGGTGCTCTAGACAAGACCATGCATGTTTAGGCAACTCCAACATGAGTACTATAGTATATTAGAATCAACGTTTTATTCATAGCCACAAAAAAAAAACCTAATCGACCTTGTCTAAGTAAACATTGTTTCGACATAGTCAATCAAATGATTTTTTTTCCTCATAGTTTTCTAACTATGAGGGGAAAAAATGCTTTGATTTTATCACCCAGAAAAATTTCTCAGCTGGCAAAAAAAATAAATATGTTTAAAAAAACAAAAACAAATGACAGTTGCTCAATAACTGAAAACATAATAATTGTCAAAAGTATTTATTGTGCTACATTCCACACTAGAATCACATTTGTGTAACAGACTTCACTTCATGTCTCAGTGCGACACTTATACTAACTACGATGTCCAACTATTTATTCCAAATATAAATAAGATACTTTACACAAAAAAAATATATGCATATTTTGCAGTGTTACCCTCTGAAATAAATGTGCATAATTTGAAGTATTCAAGTGCAAGTACTCTCATAAAATTACTGCATGTTGTTGGCAGCAACTAGTCACAAAGTACTCAAGTGTTTTTTGCAGGTGTAACTCATCATAACATATATTGCAGTCTGGCATCTTTCCTGCTATGAGTTTCTTACATTACTTAGCGATGCTGAAGCATTTGCACTGCGGTTGTATACTGAATAAAGCTTATCTGAATAAAGCTTATCTGAATAAAGCTTTATTTTTATGACTAAAAAGTCAGTTAATGAACTCAAGATGGGACTCATTTAGTATTCTGCCATCATAAACTCTTTGTAAAACAGTCAGTAGATCGATCAGCTAACATGAAATAGCTGATCGATTTTCATAGTTACAACGGACTAACTGCACAATTTAACCCAAGTGGGAGGTTCTTCAACCATGTATCAACTTAAACTGCCCTTTACAGTAAGTCAACACCAGCAGCCAAATATAAGCTCAGCTCTGACACTGGGTCACAGCATTGACATGTTTCTGGCAAACATTTTCCTACATGCTTTAAAAAAAAAGAAAAAAGAAGTGGCAGCGCAGCATGAATGTTCAATCTGAAGAGAGAATATCAGCAATTGCAATGTGCTGTATGACACATAGGTTTCTATTTGTGGAAAAAGTATAACAACAAAATAAATGTTTACATGTTTCTCTGGCTTGAGGTCAAACTGCCAGAGATGGCATATTTAATAAAACATGTATACTGCAAGTAGTTTTCTGCAAAAATATGCTTTTGTGTGTGCAGGCATCAACAGAAGTCCAATTATTGTTTTTTCAAAGGAAGTGTAATCAATCAATATACTGAGAGAGCCAGCGAAAACCGTCTCCGTAACCTTGTCTCTTCAGGACGCTACACATGAACACCTCCATCGGCCTCAAATTCAGCTCCTTCAGTGATACTTTACCCTGAAAATAGAGAGAGAACACATTTCAATCGGAAAAGCCTTGAATTCTTGGCTCGTACAGTCCAGTTTCATCGTGCACGGACAGGTAACAAGACGTATTGCATGTCCTTCACCTTTCCAGTTGTATGTCCATGCAGACCAAACACTCCTCTGAGTGCATCCTCGCTGATGGCTTCTGGACGGTCGATCTTATTCCCCAGGACGAGAACCGGGATGTTAGCGATGGTTTCGTCCGTTAGCAGCGCCTATTCCCCAACAAGCGTCAGATGAACACATCAGCACTCGCAGTCGCAGAAACAGCCAGCTGTGTTGACTAAAACAGGTCACGTCTTTGTGATGAACTCACATCCAGCTCTGCTTTGGCCTCTGCTAGGCGTTCATGATCGGCACAATCCACCATGAAGACGATCCCGTTTATTGCTGGGAAGTAATTCTTCCAGATCCTTCGAGCTGTGAGGCCATTTCAGGATTAATGTGACATCCTGCGAATGCATCTCTTCATCTTTGATTGAAAAAAAATCTTCACTTCAGCCCCGTATTCTGTGCTCTCACCTTGCGTGTGACCGCCGAGGTCGAATGTGGTGAACGTCATTCCAGCTATGGTCAGCTCCTCGGATGCTGAGAGCAGAGAGGAGGCACAGCGATTTGAAGAGGGATGAAACCGTGAAACACAAGGCGGACTGCGTAACGTCATTTTCGCTGTACATACTTGGGTATAGTGTTGGCATGTGCTGTCCCAGCCTGTCATCTCTGAGCATCTGCAGAAGGGTCGTTTTTCCAGCATTGTCCAGTCCGAGGAAAACCAGCTTCCCGCTCTTCTTGTACAACCCTAACAAGAAAAAGAACATGTGAAACAGATTTTGTTTAAAAATGCGCAGCTCCTACTCCAAACATTACGAAGACTGGTGAGGATCAGGAGGAGCTGTTATAAAGTTTTTTGTTGTTTTTTTACATTTCTGTATGATGTATTTGCATAAAATTGTCAAAAATGCTGAAGTAAAAAACTAAAAACACACTTTTTCTAACTGAAGAAAAAAATGTTTACACACACAAACTCAACATTGCCATGAATCCCTTGATATTGGATTTTTGACTTGTTGAACTGTTTTGTTTTTGTCAAGAGTGAAATGATGATAGGGGAAAAAAAAAAACTTTGATTATTGTTAACAAACTAAATCTTTATTTCATTAAAATTTGGTTGAAGATTCAGGAAAGCAGGAAGGAATGGATTCAGGCGTCCAGAGACACACACTCTGTCTTGGGTTGCGGTTGCCACTAAATATGTCTTCTATTAATTAGCAGTGGATGCTTTTCAGCGACACAGCTGTTGTTACGCTGTACATGCATACTGTGGTTTTAAACTCAAACTAAAGCAAATGAGAGCAAGAGCTACATAATGTATCAGATCATTTTCCTCATTGCAGTCACTTCTTCCAACACTGCGGTGGCAAAGTGTTGCTTAGATAATGTCTCAGGTGAACCACATCAACTTTGGTGCACTTTCACTGTTCTTCACACGAGATGAATTCTTATAAGTAATTTAGTTCTTAGTCATTATTAGTGATAAGTAAGTTATAGTTATTAGTGATGTAGATCAGAAAACGGAGGTATAAAAATAAGAACATTACGATGATGTGAAAGAAAAAGTATCGTGAGGCAAAATAGTCAATATTATAATTGCAATATTTAGATCTTAATTTCAGTGTAAAGGGGTTTCTATAGCCGTGCAAACCAAACAAATGTATAAAGAAAGTCCATAATGCCAAATATCATGTAGTCGGTCATAAAAGTGCAAATCAGAGAAAAAAAAAAACAAAACAAAAAAAACAACAACTAAAAAGCAAGATGTAAACATATGAGAATATCAGAGTAGAAGCTGTACGCTCTTGTCTATAGGGCTACTTTAAGCTTCAGTCTCCAAAGTGTTTCACTTTATTTACGATAAAAAAAAGTTTTTAAAAAATTTCCTCAAAAAAAGCAACCAAATGTGAAGAACACAGTACTTCTTGGATGCATGCATGTAAACACACTTGAATAGATCAGGATCAAGTAGTTGAAAAGAAACAGAAACAGTATTGCTGTATTATACTATACCTAATAACTGCAGGACACTGCTGAAGCTCTTGTAGATCCAGTCAAATATAAAAGACATCTCTGTTCACAATCTAAAATAAAGATGACTACACATGGAATACAAGATAAGACACACCATTATACTTTCACAAAAGTAACAGAGTTATTTCTGTGGACTTCCATTTACTTTAGAATTCAAGACCAGAATTTAATGTATTTTAATATATTGCAGTTTAAGAGACCTTGTTGTATTATGGAACCCAGCACTGAGACTTACTGGTAATTGTTATTTCTGGCCCTGGATTACCCCACTGGTATGCATAAGCTCTGACTAATCACTTTCAAAATTTTAAAACGTGAAAGAAAAGCAGCCAAGGGCTTGTTCTCTCCCTCTCTCTCTCTGCAGCACTGATCTTCCTCTGACTATTTTTACGATAAGTTTGGAGAAAGACATTTGATCTGGACAGTGTCCCCTGCTTCTGCCTCATGGACACACCAGCACCTGTCACTCTGGTAACTCAATGTTCTTGTTGAATAGAGACTTTCGGTGTGTGAAGGCTTCCAGAAATTACCCAGCTGTTGATTACTGAAGCTGGGACACCAGTGAGCAACAAAACCTGCACTTTAAACACGCCATTTATGTCCATCCTCCATAGATTAACAGTGAAATATAATTCCTGCCTAGAGCCTAAAATAGTTGCTGCCTTTAAAAATTAGTGCCATAGCTTTTTTATTTTATTTTATTAAAAACACCAGAGCAGAAAGACGTGTAAAACAAAGAATCCCTATAAGACACTACTACGGGTTTTGTTAATTTCTCAATAACTACTGTGTCTTGTCGGTTTGTAGCATATCAGCTGTCTGTAAATAAACAGTCTAACCGTGGGCAGTGATGCCAAATGGCCGAAATAAACCTATATTTTCTGTCAGGAGAAATAATTAAAAAGAAAAATCTCAACAGGAAATGTGGAAGCTAAACTTCTTCCATTATTATTCAGCCTTACCTTGGTCTAGCGAAGTTGTGAAACCCCGTCGTCCGTTAGATTTGGTCAAGAAAGTGCGCTTCTATACAGCATTTTATGGTCACGGGTGATGACGTCATGATGCATTCAAATACATCTCGTACACTTTTTAAAAAAAACATATTACTCGGTATTTTTAAACTATCAAACTAAAAGCGTTATTTGCCAGTTAAAATATGTTAGGAATACAGATGCATCTCAAATTAGCATATTAATGAAAAGATTATTTATCTCACTACGTAACCAGAGAAAGTATTAATTCCACAAGTCTGAGAATTTCGACACACTCAGTAATTTAAGCAGAGAAGCTTTATTAAAGCAGGTCAGCATCATACAGCATTACACATTTTTATGAGGCACATTGCCAGTACATTATCCGACAGCACATCTCCACAGAGATCTTTGCTTAAATTAGGAAAAAAGTTGTTGTTCACGACATGATGAAACTTTTGAGTCAATGTTTAACCACTAGCACGCCATCTACAGGAAGACAGAGGTCCTACACCCAACTTCCCAGCATTCCTACTGGAGTCAAATTTAAATTCACCTTTTAGTAAAACTGTCACAGATGATCGTTTTTGTTCGTGAAACTATTCAGCTCCAGGATCACTTCCTCTCATAGTAGAACCATTTGTCGACTGCAAATGTAAAAAAATAAATAAAAAAATCAGTAAACATATCAATAATATTCAACAGGAATTTAAAACAACCTTTCCATTAGAGACAGGGATATTTATAAATCTCTACCTGATGATGGGATAGGCTCTCCTTCTCCACAGGGACACGTCTGAAATCGGAGTGAAATGATAAATTATGAGTCCCTGTGTTGAAACTTCTGCTGTGCTGCGATTTGGAAAGAGGAGAGAGAAATCTTACCTCACCAACAGCGGCTCTGGCCTCGTCTGCTGAGCAGCAGAACGGACTGTCACCAGATGAGACGCATGTGTTTTTGCTATTCGTGAGACGGTGTTAGAACACAGAGTTGACAATTCAATGAATGTGAATCTATCGCATTCAGCTGCTTAAACTGCAATCAATACAGCAACTAAACTGCAGTGTTTACCAGTTTAGTTCACCAGCTTTAGTCTGCTGGCCAATGAGGGCTTTCCAGAAGTTGTGAGTGCTCTTGATCACTTCAATGGCAAACTCCTAAAACAGAAAAGAGAAATCATCAATGTGGGAAGCTAAGCATCCAGACAAACCTCAAGCTACCTTCAAGTTAAATGTGAAACCTTCACTCCTAAACGATTGATTGGTCCGATAGATGGACCAATAGATGCTACTTATAGGCAGTGAGTTACGTGATACAGTGTGGAAATACAAATATGCCTCTGTGTTCTTAATTTCTTTTTCCATCCTTATCTAAAACTATGTAGGAACTCTTGAATGTTGCTAAAAAAACCCCCACCCCCAGCAGAACATGAAGATACCCAGAAGGAAAATGATAAACCCTTACTAACAACTTCTTTTTAGTCAGAACACCTTATTTACAGCTGAAATAAAGATAAATGAGGCGTGTTGGCATGAGCAACCTTGTCCTTGAACTCCTCGTTGAAAGCAAAGCGGTTCTCTGGTTTCCCATCTGGCACTTTGTACCTCCTGAACCAGTCCACCGTGGCCTCCAGATAACCAGGTTTCAGGCGCTGGACGTCGCTGATGTCTGAACGTCGACAGGGACGGTGCAGCAATCACTATTTAGCTGATTCAGAACAGCAGTTGCATTTAAAAAAAAAATAAAAAAAGAGGAGAAAGCTTACTGTTGAAGTCCTTGGCTTCGGGGTCCTCTACGTTGATTGCAATCACTTTCCAATCAGTTTCTCCCTCATCAATCATGGCCAAGATACCGAGCACCTTCACCTTGATGACCTCTCCTCGGGTGCACACCTTCATGAGGAAGTTTTCAGGTTGTCCATCATTTATAAAATGTCCCAGGAATATATATACAAACAACAATAATAAAAAAAAAAACAGACATTAAAGTGAAACATGTACCCTGCTTCCAATTTCACAGACATCGATGGGATCGTTGTCGCCGCAGCAGTCAGTGTCTCCATCCTTATGGGCAGGATCCTCCCATGTCTGAAACACCGTAGCGGAACTTATTACCACTTAATATTTACTGTTACACAGTGATAATATCTAATGCACACAACAAAATATTGGCGGAGCACACCGACCTGAGGGATTGCTCCGTAGTTCCATATGTAGCCTTTGTGAGGAAAAACATTAGCCACGTAGCGCAACTTCCCCTTCTTCACGTCCTGCTTTATTGGATTCAGGATGTCTTTTGTAGCAATCTGGGAAACAGAAAATCAGACAGTTTAAAAAATTAGAGATGTAATTGTCTGTTAAAAAAAATATGTCATTAATGCTGCTAAAAATAAAAGTAGCTCGGCAAGATGTTGCAGCAGTTAGTAATAATTACAGCCAGAATTTCAGGTTCAGCTTCAGCTATCAGATGAATCTGATGAGTATGGAGCCACTGCTGCCACCGACTTTATTTTGTTTTCTTTACCACATAAAATAGTCATGATCCAGCTCTTATTCCTATCCTCCAGAGCTACACAATAAACTGATTCACCACTGTCCTCACACTGTCAGTGTGTGCAATTTGAAAACCAAAGGACTGCTTAGATTCAATATTTGGATGTAGATTATATTGTAAAGTGTCATGCATTCACATTTTGTGGATTGGTCAATTTATTTGACCATTTGATGAATTCCCGATGCCTTTAAAGTCCGCAGAGGATGTACGTTCTCCGACTGCCTGAGATGCTGAAGTTCAAGAATAATGTTGCAGTGATTGTTCTCAGTCGCAGTGAGGTTGCCTTACTGCAGTCTCAATTCTTATCACATTGCAACAGACGTCAGAGCGCTGAGCCTTGTTCTAGTGAAAGTTTCTTTTTGTAAAACGAGACGCGTCTTCTCTACCATCTCCACATGACTCTTTAATAAAAGGGATTGCTGCGAGGATAGATATCTCATCATCATTAGTAGATAACAAAATCAGACTTTATGTAATTGGGCATGAATCAGGCAGGACAGCGATTTAGGAGGTGGACCAGGTTGTCTAGTTAGGAGCCTAGAGATAACGTTCCTTGCCACTTGGTGCTGTATAAATAAATTGCTTTCAAACATCAGAAAATCTTTGTATGAGAACAAAGCAGAAGAAAATTGATAGATATCAATTGCTCATATCTGTGCAGCACGTAAATAAGTGCATTTACTTTCCGCAAATTTGCGTTTAGAGTGGCGCAAGAACTTTAGCGTCTTAATAAAAACCTGATAAGATGTTGATAAGAGCTCACTAAATTCTTACAGAAGGTGTTTCTTGTGCACTTTAACCCTGCGACAATAACTTTAGTTTTTTATAACAATAAACGTTTTCTTTATGTAAACTTTGGTGTTTGCTCTGTGTTTCTGTGATACAGAAGAATCTGCACCTGCTATAGTTCGATAAACTAATACATAAGAAAAAAGACAGTCTCTTACCTCCATCTTTGCATTTGTCCATCTGGGTACTTCAACAACCATGTGGAAGATGTTCTAAGAGAGGAAAGAAAACATTCACTTTAATCAATTACACCATATGCATTAAAAATATAAGCTGAATTAACTGTTTTGTAATATATTACAATTGTTCAGCAGCCATGAGAGATATTGATATAGCCCAGAGAAAGCAAAGAGTAAAGGGTGCAGCTTTCTAAACAGACTATGACCTTGATATTGTGCAGAGTATTATCCAAAGCAGTTGTGTGCTGGGACAGATGAGCCACAGAAATGCATTTACTGCAGCAATATTGCTATAACCGAACCGCTGTCTGGCCTTAAATTGTGCATAAAAGTGTAAATATACACATTTATTTGTCCAAAGGCTGAAACTGCTTCCTTACCTGGCTTTCATCAGCATATATTGGTATGTCATGGAACGGGGAGATGTACTTTCCTTCTGCATTTTCTGTGAAGTAGTCAAGTTTGAACACTAATTAACACAGCAGGTAAGTAAACAAACGAATCTGAAACATTTTATATCAGTATTGTATTCCACACAATAAGGAAATTACACATAAGGTCCCAAACTTTTACTTTCACTTCGACACTGAGGTGTTGAAGTGAACACCTCAGTGTTGTGTGGATTACATAAAAAGTACCAACTGCTTACTGTCAATGTGTTACACTTTGCTAATATTAGGCTCCATTTTATCATTGGAATAACTGGAGTCAACATTTATTATCTTTATGACTTCTTCTTCTTTTTTTTTCTTCTTTTTTTTTTAACATATCTTATACCATAAGTTCTTTAAGTTTGGGCACAAAATTGGCATTTAACCGTTCGTCTACCAGAAAATATAAAGAGCTGCTTGTCTCAATGCAGCATTTATCAATGCCCTTTTTATATACAGAGAACGTTGCTCCGCCCCTTTAGGTTTCTATGTGACGTGTTAAAACGCATTGGGAGGTTTCCCGAAACAACAAAATTCAATTTGCGGTATTTTTTATTTTTATTTTTTGCATTACAATGTCTGAGAAATATGTATAAAACGGAAAGCATGATCGCTGAATTGTATTGACTTTGTAAATAAAAATAAAAAAACAACAACAAAAACAAATAGATCTGAAAAGTGAAAGCTGAATGACTCAAAAGTCGCCCTGCAGCAAATAAAAAAAATAGAATCCCTATATTTCCGTAGTTTCTCCTAGGTTAAATCCTACAAGAATAAATCAATTACTAACACGTGGGATAGTGCGGCTGGCCTGTGGTGTCAACAGAGAGTCCTCAAAGTGGCAAACAAAGATAAAACTCTGCTATTTTTACTCATTGTTTACTTACTGAAGAACAAGCGGTAGTTGGGGGAGTTCGCGTTTCCCCTCTCTTCGACTGTGAAGCTCATGTTGAAGTGCGGGTTTCTGGAGCTGACTGCTTAGGGATGGAGGACGGCGGCGGAAGAACACGGTCGCCCCCGGTTGGTAGCAACTGACGCCATTGCGCATGCGTCAGGAGTTTTCGTTGATGGTGCCTTCAGGAGCTGTTGGAAATGCTTGATGACGAGGATTATGATGAAAGTTTTGCTTCGAACATGTTGAAATAATTTTGACAACATAAACGCAACGCAGCAAAAGAATTATAATATTTATACTAACGATAATATTAGTAAGAAGAAGTATAAATAAATATGCACATTTGTTTGAAGATCATTTTGGAGAACCTTATATGTATTTAATAGATGCGTTTATATATAGAAGTGTAACATATCTGTGCATAGGTTGGGTCTGTGAAGTAGTGTTTCTTGTATATTACAAACCCATATTTGCTGTAAATTCTAAAATATTTGTGAGAGGAATAAGCTTATATGCTATACATAATGGGACGTGACTGTACAGATGGGATGGGATTAAAGTCAGAATGGCTCATTCCTATGAAATTTTAACTAAACAGAAATACTGCTAGTAAATTATAAAATTCAGCATAATAGATTATGGAGTAAAATTTTATAAAAGAAAAACTAATAAATATAGCTTCTTTTTTTCAATAACTACCATTTTCAAAAATTGTGGCCTATTAAAATATTTTCTGATTTTGTTTCTCTACCCCAATTGTATGTTTGATTATGATGTTTCTTTATTTTTTCTATTTTTAGAAAAAATATTTCTAAAAATAGAAGCAGGGCCTTGTAAGATTTAACTTGGCACATGCGTCATGTTAGTGTAATGAACATCTTCAGATTTCATAGAAAACTGACTCATATTTTTGGTCATAGGCCAGTCGCATTCAAAAGGTTTCCTGGGAATATGTGTCATCTATAGCAGAAAAAAATTCTGCTATAGATGACACATATTCCCAGGAAACCTTTTGAATATGTTTCCTGGGAAACAAGGAAACCTGGGAATATGGCTGGTAGGACGAACCCTAGATCTAGAGACTGATATTCATTAGGGTTCTTAAACTGTGATACATGTACAACTTGTCGTTTCCAGTATCTGCCAAGCTAGAAACCGTAATAAATTCAACTGCACAGATTACAAAATTAGATGTATTACTCTGATTTTTGGTGCATTTGCCTTCAAGTTGTATGACTTAGGTCAAACATTTTGGATATCCTTTCCTTCTTGCAATGTCTTGGAGGAATTCTGATACCATTCTGTCTTTAATATACTAATATTAAGCTACAATTTGTCAATATGTATATCAGCAGAAGTGAACATACTACCCAAAACATGTATTCAAATAAGAGTAAATAAGTTAAATTGTAAGCCTCAGCAGATAGAAAGAAATATAAGAATAAAAAAAGGCTTGTGACCACACAAGAAGTTTTATTTTAAGATAAACTATAGATTTGTTTGTGTCTCGTGCAATTTAAGAGAAACGTGTTTGTTCTTAATTCAGTGAAGCTACTTGCAGAGAGAGTACTTGCATTCAAATGGGAGGAATAATACTTCATTATGATATTACTCAAGTAAAAGTAAAAAAGTATTGTAGCAAGACCAGTCTTTTCTCCAAAAAGATGATTGAGTAAATACAATTAAGCAAATGTACTTAGTCACTGCCCATCTCTTTATGTAACCCATAAGTTGCATTAAAATTTAATTTTAAAAAAACCCTTTTGTAATTTACAAATCTGAAAAATGCTATTTTACTTTTTGAACTGAAGTACTGAAACAAACAAACAAAAAAACTTCTATTTAATGTTTTATTTGGTAAGATACATCAGTATCATCTTTTTGTTGTTGACAAATGCCATGAACACAAATGTTTCTTTAATCATAACCAGACAATCATTTCAGATTTTCATAAACAGATGGTGACGTAGCGCTCACAACGTCATATCCCCCCTCAGCTCGTCGTGCTTCCTGCCTTGCTGAGGGAGGGGACGGTGCTGACGGCTGGTAGGACGAACGGAGAGCCGAGAAAGCTTTCGGGAAGCTGTAAAAAAGTGGGGAACGGCCGGGGTTTCCACCGTCCGTCGGGAGATAAGCACCACAGTTTTCTGTAGCTGCTGGATTTGTCACCGAACAGGCGCCGAAAAATGTCGACCAGTCGTCAGCTTAGCGAGAGCAGGGCCATCCCGACCAGGACGGTGTTGATCAACGACACAACGCAGCTACCTCATGACTACTGTACCACCCCTGGAGGCACTTTATTTTCCACCACTCCTGGAGGTGAGAAGACCTGCTTTGCTCTGTAGTTTAATCAAATGTGTCTGTTTTTGTCTTACTTAACTGGTAATATTTTCTATCTGCGTGGCCTAGCCTGAGTTGTCATCCTGACCAAAACAAAAACAAAGATTAGACCCACCCATCGGGTCCCTAGCTGCTTCCTGATTGGCTTTTTAACATCGCAGAGATTCTCATGGTTGCGTTACCTGACATTGGACTTGCACAGGTCTAAACTAGTTGTGTTGGCAATATAGACTGAACGTTTCATCACGATATTTTTGTTGTACTATTGTGATAACGATAAGTGTGACGATAAAAACGATAATTATTGTTTTTTTATGTGACTCTATGACTGTGACTGGGTGTCATATAGCCTCACAAACACATATACTGCTCTTGGAAAAACATTCAATGCGCTACTTTAGGACATCAGTCATATAAAGACGTGTGATTTGCATCACTAAGCTACACACAGTAATCATATTTTATAATTGTTGATATTTATTGATGATTTCATTGGTCAAAGTGAAGAAAATAGTAAAACTAACAATTTCGACAATACAGACAGCTTTGGGTTTAAAAAAAAAAAAACTCGGAATTTCTCATAACAATGATAAATCGATTCTTATCATGACAGGAAGTTTATCACGATAAATGATAAACAGTATGATAAATGACCACCCCCTAGTCTAACTATAGAATCTAACAAGTGATTCTGTTAAATTACTGGAATATAGGTGGATCACATTGATGGAGCAGAGCCAGATGGATGACTTATTACAAGGCTGATTGCAAAATGTGGGCTCTGAATTTAGTGAAGATATTGTCACATATTGTATTGCTGCATAACTGGTTTCTGGTATGACTTCACCTACTTCTGTGCAAAGACAGGGGGAGGGGGGAATCTTTATATATGTACATTTTAAAAAAGCTAAGTAGAGTTATTGTGTACTATTATCTCTACAGCCTACATCAAACTAAACAATGTAGTGTTTTTTTCCCCCTTTTTACTTTTTTAAAAACTAAACACAGCTATAGTGAAATGGCTGTACTTCACAATGTCTGGAGTGTGTGTCTATTAATATTTAAAAATAACTTGTTTCTTGTTGATGCTTATACAATTAAACACTTATACCAAACACAATGTATTGGAACACTTCTTACCACATGATACAGAGGTTACCGCCATCAAAATGAGAAAACTATTAAAATATTTACATTGGTATATTTCTAATTTCAGCTCTTACCTCTTCATTTTCAAGGGTGCATCTGAAAAATCTTCTCTTGTGAAAGAGAATGGTGTAGAAAGGCCACCATTTCTTGCCACTTCATTTAGGAAGTGGTTAGTGGAGGGCAAGTTGTGACTTGTATACTCACAACAATTATGCAGGTAGCACATATTATTTTATACAAGGAAGCAAATTACTTTATGCGTTGTTGTTTCAAAGTACCACACGAATAATCTCCAAGCATATTGAGGACTAGCTAAAATGTAAATATACTTTGTAAGATTAGTAAAATAATCTCCTTTTGTCTCATTGAAGGAACCCGGATCATTTACGACCGCAAGTTTCTGCTGGACAGGCGCAATTCTCCCATCGCTCAGACTCCTCCTGCACATCTGCCTGTCATCCGTGGAGTGACCAGCCAACATGTCCTGAGTGAGAACCAGAAGAACGAAGCCAACAACCACATCAACAACCGTGATGGCAAACCCACTACAGGTCAGAGTTACAGAAAAAGATTGTGCTTGCTTTCAGTGCGTGCTATTTATTCATGAAAGTGATGGAAACTAGGTAGAAAAGGAGAGCCAGAGTGCCACAAAACCACAACTTGCATTAGAGCAGTTTTTACGTGGACAGACCAAGGTCAGAAACCTGCAGCTTTTTAAGTGACGTTTACGCCTTTGGACACATGACTGCAGGAAAAAGAACTGGCAAGAATTGAAAATACTTCAGAAAACAATTGGTAACGCCCGGTATGAGGTGGAGATCATTAATAAGGATCCAAAAGACAGTTGCAACTATTCAGGCCAAACCTCATGTAACAGATTATGTCGATATAGAAACCAGCTGAGCAGCATAGCTGTTTTTGTCATGCAAGAACAGAAAGGCATTGTTCTGTCAAAGCTATGGACAAACCTTTAAATTGTATATGTAATTGTCACACAGAGAGTTAAAATGGGTGACTTTATAAAACCAAAAATACTTCTTGGATAATTTATGAAGAGATTTCTAAGTTATAACTATACAATCTATTAAAGTTAGTTGTTAAGAGGTTTTGTTTCCTTAAAAGTTGCATTTTGTTCTTGGCCAGACAGATAAAATTTCAACTCATCTGTCCAAAGAACGTTGTTCCAGATGTCTTGGTTTCTATCTTTGTTCTCTCTGGAAAAAGTTTGCTTGTGCCATGTATTTTTTCTTTTTTTTTTTTTTTGAGAGTTAAAACATCCTCCTTCTATATTAACAGGAACGAGAGGCTTCTGTAGATCCTGTAAATATATTTTAGAGTTATTCTTCCAAAACCTCGTGGGAGGACATTTTATTGCCAGAAAGAACACATTTTACCTTTTGGGCCACAAAAGTTACCAGTTCTCAAACCGGTCAGTTTGACCCAGAAAACCAGGGCCTCTGCTAGGAAGCAGAAGATGAAGAGGGATTTTATTTCTTAGCGTCACAGAGAGTCAAAGGATCCATGTACATCGACAAAAGGCTGAGTTGATGAACGAAGCGTTCCAGAAATGCTTCATGTGACGTCCAGCAGGCGTCACACGTTGGCTGTTTAGCTGTGGAAAAACCAAAACAATCGTCTTTAAAACCGAGTCTTGTACCAGCTAAAGTATTTGCTGATGTCAAGAAGTAGAAACATTTCAGTTGAAAATCTCTAAATGATCACTGTTTGCTGTTTTTGTTTTATTAGTTTATTAAAAGTGTTTTTTTTTTTGGTTTTTTTAACAAATTGCTCTGGTTTTCCTTTGTCTTTAAGGTGACGACGCCCAGTTTGAAATGGACATCTAACCGCCTGGGGCCACACCAGCATAAGGAAATGACCTGGCACTGTGTGTGCCAGTGGCTTGGCTTATAGAAACCAATGTTGTGAGCCCTCATGGCAGCCATCTTTGTTAGCTCTTTGTCTCACTGCTGGATGTAATGTTTTTAAACCCCAGGGCGATTCGGTATACCTTACATGCACATACAGAGCGGCCAAGTCCGAAAACTAGGGTTATCTGAGTAACAATGGATCGCAGTACAAATTTCAAACATTTTCATTAAAAGGGACTTGAATATTTTGCACCCCAAAAATTAGTCAGTTTTTGTGCTCATTTTACAGCTTTCTGAGAGTCCAAACTGGAAATATAAACATTATTCCAAATTAATTTGAGAAAGAAGTAGTACTTTTTTTTTTTTTTTACTTTGGAATTAAAAAAACTTTGATATTCTTCCGTCTTTGTTTTTAAAGACCTCTGGTTTTCTGTTTGTTTGTTTGTTGTTGTTTTTTTAAACTACTCCAATAACTGCAGGATCCATAACCACTTGGACCGCTTTGATTCCAGTAATGGTACCTGATGAAATGCTGTATAATTCTTGTTTTTCTATTAGGAAAGGACCTAACACCATTCCAAGCATTTAATCCCAAATTTCCCAACATTTTGCTGCAATATTTCATTTGTAAGACTCCAGGAAAAAAATGCTTAAAAACAAATTTAGGGCAAAATTAAGCAGATATAAATCATCGGATAATTGAATATCAAATGAAGCACAGACGTAAGCGGCTTAAAATATTTCTTGAAATTAATTTCAGCAAAGTACAACAATATCAAGTAACTTAAGTCGGCAAAGATGAACCCCACCCTTTTCTCATATTTGTTATAACAGCTAATAAGCCTAAGGAGGAGGCGGTGTATGGACGAACATGACCGGTGTTTTTAAATATCCAGACGTCGGGGTGGTTAATATCCCTATGTACATTTTTGCATGGGATACAACAAAATCCATTTTAAAACTTGAATAAATTTAAATGTTTTTTAAACATTTATTATATTTGAATACAATTTTAGTATTAAGGCTTTGCCGGGGCGTTCGCTCTGTCCAGGCCTTTTAGATTTCATGTCAAGGAAACGGATAACCGTGTGTGCATTGGGCTTGATAGATGCTCTCCATAAACTGATCTGACATTAATATTCTTATTTCCATGCATCCTGCCTGCACATGCCTTATTTAACATGAAATGCAGTGACTAGTTTCCTTGCCATCTATTTGTATTTTCTGACAGATGTTTATTTTTTCACAGTAGCGTTAAAACAGGTTATATTTTGCTTGGTCAGTGAGTAAAAGGTATTTTTATTTTCTTGATGATTTTCTTACTCGGATTGGTATAAGGTTTGGAAGCGTGATCGCGCATGTGAGACTGACGTTTTACGTGACAACATGGTAAAAGTGCCACTCACTCATTTTAATCTAGTGTTTAGTTCATTTGTTTTACTCCAAAGTTCTCTCTGCTACTTGGCAAACAAGTAATCATGTTTTCCATTCAGTTTTCTTTCTCCGTTTGACAGGAGCCACTGACTGATGTTTGTCGAATATTATTTTTCATTTCTTTTAGCTTTGTAATTACATTTGGCAAAGTCTGGTGAAAATTTCATCCACGAGTTGCTTAAAATTATGTTTGCATCGCACCTTATGGCCGACAAGTCTTTATATTAAGGTATCGTAATCCAGGTGGCAGATTTATTTCCAATCCATTTGATTTGATGAGGGTTAAACAATATGCTTCGAAAGAGATTGGACACAAACTTACTGTAACCTTCTGTTTGGATTTAAAATAACTTTTATTTCAAATGAAACTCCAATGCCAGTGGACACTGTTGCTGCAAGATCAATAAAATTCTGTAACAGATTTTGTATCCTTGTCTTTTTTTTTATTTTATTCAACTTAATTGCAAAGGTGGCAGATTTTGCAACACTGACCATGATGATCTATCATGAATACAGTTTATTACCATCAGGTTGAAAAATGTAGGGCTTAATAGGGGTAAGCTGATAAATGCTGTTGTGCACTACTCATTTCTGAAACTGACGACTACCCAGAGTTATGCTATCTGCTGCTAATCCTACAGTGTAATTTCTTCAATTTGGCTCTGTTTGTGTAGCTGTAATGAACAGTTCTGTATTGCAGAACAAATTTTAGCTTTCAGCTGACAGTAAAGAAGTATTCAAATTTCAGAGCGGATGGCCTTAGTTACTACATTGCTTTGACTTTGGTATGACCAGCCTCCTGTCTCATTTCTTCCCACTGATTTTGACATTCATTTATTATTCATGATATTGTGAATTGAATTTTTTATTTGCACCTTAGTTAAATATATTTGCAGGTTCTAGTAACTGACATAAGAGGCATTATTAAATTAATAATTTAAATGAAACTAAAGGTTTATACTCAGTGTTTTAATCAAGCTGAAGTGGATTCAAACAATGAGAATAATCTAGTTTACCCAAGGTAATCTAATAAACTTCTTTTAAATTTCTAAATGATCACTGCTTGCTGTTTTTTGTTTATTAGTTGAGTGCTTTATTAAAAGTGTTCCTTAAAGTCTTTTAAAAACCTTTTAAAATAAAGCAATGATTTAAGTTCAGATTTTTTTTAACCTTACTTGAAATTTTAGAATAATGGGTATTATAAAAAGTATACAATTTATCTTCCCATTTAACTTATTTGCCCACTAAGTAAGGTCATGGAGGAATCACGGACAATTCAACTTAGTACGAAAATGCTTAACTAATATTTAGGCTAGGTATGTACAGAAGATATGTTTATAATGCGTGTTTTACATCAGGCACTACCACTACACTCCCTTGTCATTCTGTGCAGGCAATAATCCGGGCTGCCGCTGGTCCTTCTTCCTCTTTTACGTCCCTGAGCGAGGCCGGCGTCAAAATGGTGAGTGTCAGGGAAAAAATACAACTAAAATCCGTTCAATATCGAGGCCATCCGTGCACCAACACACTCGTACCACATATTAACTGATACGTTGTTTTTCCTTTTTTTAATCCTGGCAATATTAATCAACAATAAGAAATTTTGACTAAGTTATACAGTACATTTCACAATTTAGCCTGATACCTGTCCGACAGATACACACGCCCGTCTTCCCTGCTTTAAATGAGTTTCAATAATTTACTTTTCTTTGTTCGCATTTATGATTAGAAATAGTCAACTAACGTTTTCGTGATTTGTGCCGTTTTCAACTGGTAAAACACAAATCTGTTAGCCTAATGTCGATAACATTAGCATGCACTCCCTAAATATGCTAATAACGCGGCCCATGTGTGAGTAGACAGTAAAATGCACACAGCTGCCACAATCGGGACTAGAAACATAGAAATCAAGCAAATTTAGGTTAAAACGAATTCAGATCTTTGCCTTAGAAACGGAGATAATCAGATATAAATGTCTCTTTATGACGTTTCAACTAATGCCTGGAGGAGTTGCATGCTTAGCAATATATCCCATAGATATGAACAGTTTCAGTTGGCTTGTTTGAAATTGCAGTCTGTTTACCTGAAAGGTATGGTAGGTTTTCACATGCATATAACATATTACCACTACAGGTACTTGAGTTATTATGAACACTTTCCTCAGAAACTTGCATCAAAATACGTGAGCTGTCCCTCAACAGTAAACCTTTCAGCCAACACCTGCAGCTTGTGTAGTTTTAGTTGATTCCCATTTATTGTGCATCTGATCCCTGTCGATGGATAAAATATAAAATTATGATCAAAATAAATGAGTAACTCCTACTAATATATGTGATTTGAGGGCCTCATTTTGTCCTCAAATGTCCTCATTTTCAGAACGACACAGTAACAGTCAGGACCCGCAAGTTTATGACTAACCGACTGCTTCAGAGGAAGCAGATGGTAAGTTTTCACATGTTCTGCCACCATCTTTGTAGTTCGTCTGTCAAACAAAGATGTTTACAAAGTGCTCTAACGTCTTTATAGGTTGTTGATGTCCTCCATCCTGGCAAGGCCACGGTCCCAAAGACTGAAATCAGGGAGAAGCTTGCCAAGATGTACAAGACCACCCCCGATGTTGTATTTGTCTTTGGCTTCAGGACTCAGTTTGGCGGTGGCAAGACAACAGGCTTTGCTATGGTCTACGACTCTTTAGACTATGCCAAGAAGAATGAACCCAAACACAGACTTGCCAGGGTGAGTGTGGAACTTTTTTTTTTGTTCTGTACAATTGAGGAAACTGAAAAATAAAACTACTTTTTGGTGTTCATTTTTCCCAACTTTTAATATATAGGTTATTGATGCACCCTGTTTATTATTCAGCAGAATAATAATGCAATTCTGTGCATGCATGCAGTTTCATAGAAAGTTGTTTGTAGGTAGCAATAAAATGACTTTCTGGTGGGTCTCCTTCATGCTGTATATGCTTGAAGGAGTAGTTGTTTTTTTTTGTTGTTTTTTTTAAACACACCCTTAGCATGTCACAGTCTACAACAAATATATTGTCACTTGTACGCCAAAATATCTTGATTTAGAAACTAATTTTGAAGTTGGCTTTAAGTGTATAATTTCTGATACATTCATTCTTAAGGTTGTACTTTAGTAACTAATCAAGCTATGTGGAGTATTCTTTGTTGTGAGCACATTTTGCAGACCTTCAACTTGGATTGTAGGGTGTTGGTGATGCACTGCTGCTTCACAGTCCTATGTGCCTGTGCTAGGATTGTATCCTGCAATCAGTACTGCATTGAAGCAGTTTGAATCTTGTCCCGAAAGCCACTCTGGTTTTTATACTTCTGATCCATCTTGGGGAAGTAGTCACAAATTTAACTCTGGTTTGATCTGTAATCTGTAAGACCGTTTTGGAATCAGTGAGATGTGATTTAAAGCAAAAAGCAGCTCAGTCTGAGCAGAGAGGGGCCCGTTGATGGCCAAACCTTCAACACACAATCATGTAATTCTGTATTAATATATATATCTTTTTACAACATTCTGAAATGATTATACTTTATATTTTAGACACCGTAAAACTAATGACATCTGCGTTCTTTGTCTAGCGTCAGTTTTTATGAATCCACAGCCACCAGGCAGATTTTTTTCCTTTTCTGCTGTTTTGATGATTTTGACATTTTAAAAATTCATGATCAGGGTTTTCTAATATTGAAAAAAGATTTGTTGGCCTATCAAAAAAAAAAAGTTAAAACAATGTCCTATCGTTAGTCTTGGTCACATATTCAGTTTCTTTCAGTTTTAAAGTCACCAAGCTGTATATTCTTTAGTGTTTAGGTCGTGCTAAATGTTCCTTTTTATGGAACTATCACCTTCTCATGTTCGCCTTTGCCTATTTCATACATTTTCAGGTTTTTGATCGTTTAGTTTCCAATTGTATATCAAATCTTTGTCGCTAGGGAGACGTTTCATTCATTGGCTTGCAATGATAAACAGTGATTTGAAGTAATTATATATGGCCCTCAAATCACATATATTAGTAGGAGTTACTCATTTATTTTGATCATAATTTTATATTTTATCCATCGACAGGGATCAGATGCACAATAAATGGGAATCAAATATGATAAAAACATTTCATATACAACAAAGTTTAGACTTAGAGATTTGAGATTTTTAACAGTTTTCTCCATAATTCATATAGTACAGTGTAAACAATTATTAGGCAAGTGAATATTTTGACTTTGTCATCATTTTTAGGTGTGTTTTTGATCTCCAAGTTGATTAAACTAGAACAGTGGTTCTTAACCTTTTTTTGAGGTACCGAACCCCCCAGTTTCATATGCGCATTCACTGAACGACACCCCCCTCAACACAGAAAATAATTTGCGGTATTCTGATTTATTAATGTAATTATATTAGTTGTATTACCTCTCCCACGCCACTAGAGGTAGTACCAAACCCGAAAAGATGTGACTAAGGAGCAGATTTAGACTATAGAATTTGGTAAAAACGGTCAGCTTTACTGAAGTTCAAATCCATGCTGAGAGTGGAACTTCTTCCCGCAGCACTGATTGGCTAAGCAATGTAACGTGATCCTCTGGAGCAAGTCATGGCAAAACGGGGCGTCATCACGACTTTACACAGTGTGTCTTTACCTCCGCGGCAGAGGCTCCGCCGAACCCCTGAGACCGACTCATCGAACCCCTGGGGTTCGATCGAACCCAGGTTAAGAACCACTGAACTAGAATGTTAAATGGACTTAAGCAGAGCAAGTGATGAGTAATGAGGGAGGGTGTGGCCTAAAGAGATCGATGACGTATATCAAGGTTATTAAGCATCTTCTTTTCTTTTTTTTTTGCCAAAATGGGTGGAAAAAAGAGATTTAAACAACTTTGAAATGTCAAGAAATGGCCAAAAGTCAGATGGATATACTGCAACCTACCTGGAGTACCTAGAAGTACAAGTAACATATTTTTTGTATCATTCTCACTTAAACAGATCAAAACAACAAAGGGAGAGGCAAAAATGTATTTTTCTTTTAGTTACGTAATAATTCTGCACAATAATTGTCCATAGATATTCTCCTAAGAAAGCCAACACCTCACTTTTACTCTCTTAAGGTTTGTTAACATTTTACATTAATTGAGAGATCGGTAGTTGGTGATGAAGAAAATGGCCAATCTGTGGGTGTAATTTGTCCAAGGGCCTACCATGTTAAAGTAGATTTTTATTGACCTCTCATGATTTGCTTGGCTGCACTTTGACAGCTGCCTGACTGCATGCTGATAATAAAGAGCTGCAGTAGTAATAATGTTTCGTTTCTTTCCCCGTAGCATGGTCTGTATGAGAAAAAGAAGACCTCTAGGAAACAGCGCAAGGAACGCAAGAACAGAATGAAGAAAGTACGAGGCATCAAGAAGGCCAGTGTTGGAGCTGCTGGCAAAAAGGTACAGTGACAGTGAAGCACATTTATGAACTCAAAGTGATTATGCCGGTGAAAGTTTGCCAGAAGAACATTTTTACAAACACAACGTGTAATCTTCTACGACATTTCCCTGCACACCCTATTCTTTTTCCAACATCATTATTCTTGTGTTTTTCTCCTGCTTTCCCCCCATTTTAATTTGTTCCTCATCTTTCCAACTTTGTCACATTGTCTTCGGAAACTGTAGAAGGTAAATGTAGTCCATAAGAGGATTAACTGCATCGTGTTGATCATCCTGGATGGCAGCTAACTCCTGCCTCTGTATTCTGGCCTAACAGAGAAGCCATAACACGTTTCCTATTTTAATGTATTTTCTGCATGATCTAAGCCTTAGATTATTACTGAGCTGCTGTCTCCTCCTCCTAGTACTAATCAGTAAAAATAATGTGGTAGATGTTTATTTTTTTGGAAAAGTGATGATGGTAAAAGGAGATTCCCACTAGCTGATTTGTTTTTACAGATGCACTAACCAGTTGCAGCCCCTGGTGTAGTTTCCGTAGTGTACACTTCTACCCCTCACCCCTGTAGCACCAGTCTGTGATCCAAGTGTTTTAACTCTTAAACTCTGGATTTACAAAGCTTGCTTGGCTTTAGAGTATTGTCCCTTGTAGTGTGCTGTTCCAGCTGATTGCTTAAGTAGCAGTAGGAAACATATTCTGACATATTGTGTATATTGGCGTAGTTCTTGGATGTGATGCAGGTCCATTCAGAAATCTTTTCTGCTCCATGTTTGAACTTTTAACATGTCAATTTTATTTTTGTTCCACTTTTTTGTTCTTCACTTTGCTTCCCGTGGATTTCTTTTGCAGAAATGAAGTTTTCAGTTTTGCAGGTATCAAAGCAGAAAAGCATGGTGTGCCATTGTGTTGCACATCCTAAACTGGTAGCCACGAGCTGTGCTATGCATGTCACTACTTTTCCCAGTAGCTTTTCCTTCAGTGATTCTTCCTCTTCTGTGTTTTAGACTTTTTCTGATGTGATGGGATTATCTACTGGGCTTTCCCCTGTTTTCACTTAAAATTAAACACAAGTGCTTTTATTAGACCATGACGTTAACTTGAACCTAAGATTAAGAGCCGCATGTTGGTAGAAAGTTCTGTGGTGTGTTTGTGGGGCTGGGGCATCTGAATCTAAAGATTGCTTGTGTGTGAAACATTTATTCTGAAATTTAAGGTCTAAAACCTGTGAAGAATGGTATTGTTTAATAAAATACTTATTTTTGTTTTTGCTGTTTGTTACTCTAACCTCAAAATAGTGAAAGTAGAAACCATGCTCTCATTCTTAGCAGTTCAGTTTGCTGTGATGCTAATGCTGCTGCTTTCTCCCTGCAGTGAGCCCAGACGGCCAGCGGGTGTCTTCGTGCTCAAGATGGTCTTGTATATTGTCATCAAATAAAGTTTTGGGAAAAAAGACACCCTGTGACTCTTCATTTGTGTTGCCTCTTCACACTTATGTGATTAAGTTCAGTGCACATCATGTTTTTTGATTTTTATTTTTAAATGTAAAATAACAAAAAAAAGTTACACCTGTTTCATGTTCAAAACTGGTTGTTCAGTGGTATCACTATATTACATTTCTTCAAATTCGGGAATAGTATTGTTATAAAAACGTACATATCACTTTAAGAAATTAAATTTATAAAATTTTTCTGACTTTCAAACCATTCCCGAACATGACAAATTCCCACTTCGGATGTTCGTGAAATATCGATGCTGTTGGACAAACTCTGACTGCAGCCAAGCCTCGTAACTGAGAGGGATGTGGGCTCAGGGTGCAAAAGGTCAAGACGGCTGGGAAAAGAAAGTAGTAAAGAAGCTTTAATTATGACTGATTCCACAACTTGAAACCAGAATATTGCTGTTACATGATTTCCTATCTGTAGCCACAGTGGAGTGGCTCAACTGGAACATTTTTCAAGTCATTCCATTACTTTTTCTGGCATCTGATTGAAAGCTCTTTAAAAACTAGAATTATCAGAACATTTCATTTTTTATTACTGTGACTTCTAAAAAAAAATAGATTGCAAACTAAAAGAAAATTGTAGTACATCAAAGGAAAAGTACTGACCAGTGTACTGAAATTTAATGTGTATCAGTGTTTCTCTGCTTAAGCTGCTATTTGACCTAGAAGTTAAAACATTAATGTTTTTATTTAAGATGGCACACTGTTCCAAATCTGGAATAATTCAAGATGGCAGACAGTCCAAAATTTGTTTGCTGAGTTAAAGTCTCCATTCACAACTTTTCAAATCATTTTACTAAATTAACTCAGAAGACAGTAAAAATGTTTAAAAATATGTTTCTCTACAAAACTATTTGATGTTACTTTTTCTGCATTTTACAATGACACTACTGCATTTGTTTCTGATCTAAAACTTTCAGCGCTTGAAAAGACAAGGACATCACAGGCTTTGTTTTTTTTTGGTGGTTGTAATATCGGAAATAACCACATGAGGGCTCCCTGCACTGAAAGCTTTGAATTAACTCAGACTTTGAACAGGAAAAATTAAGTACATGGCCAAAAGAATCAAGTAATTCACTTAAATGCTCTGCAGCTTGTGCTGAATATTAAGCAACAGCCAGGTCAGAGAGAGTCTAGACTTTCTTTTTTTTTTAGTTTATGAATTAACAACATGGGAAGCACAATACATATCCCTTTGCGCAAAGTGACCTTTCAAATAATTTGCATCGAAATAACCTGAGACTAAATATTAAAATGCCAGGAAATTGTTTGTCCTAGGGGTAGCCCCTACTCCACATCTGTCTCTGTGTGATGCCCTTTCTTATTTGATTTCAGAGCGAGTGCGCTGTTTGGAGAGGTGAAGTTTTTGGAGTTTAAACAAATCTCCATATTCATCAAGAAATAATATATATTTTTTAAGTGTACACTCCTCTGTTTTGAATATTTTAACACTATCTTCAACCTTGTATTGTAACATATTTCCATATCTTTTTGTGGCTTTGAATGTTTCAATGTAGGCCAGACATCTCTTTGCTTACATCACCAGGACGAAAAGGGAATCAGTTGCTTAAAGGCACGTCCATTGACACATTTTGAGTTGGGGGTTGGGGGCGCGGAGTGTCTTTCCCAGTTTGGAGGTCTATATATAGACTCCCAGCATCCCTGTGGATATTATTCCATTAGAGCCAATAGGCAAAGATTAAACACTGAAGGTTAATCAGAATAGTTACTGTGATTGTCCTATAAACTACACCAACATTATTCAGACCCATTGAACTTCTTCCCATTAGTCAGTATGTCAAAATTGGATTGAGTTTTATTTTAGGGCTTTAGGGTCGTCCTGCTGGAAACCATCAGTGTCAATCTTTGCAACCTCCATGTTGATTTCTGTCCAGAATTCTCCTGTATTAAGCTCCATCCATCATCCCATTAATTCCCATTAAAAACCAACTTCCTTCCTGTGAGGAAAAAAAAAAAAGCATCCTAGAACCATAACGCAGCCATCACTACGTTTCACTTTACCATTGAGTGTTGCTTTCAGGATGATGAGCTTTGTGGATTTTCAGCCACATATGTGTTTAAAATGTAGGTCAAAAAGTTTTGTTTTGGAGTCACATGATAAGAGTTCCTTCCACAAGGTTTGTGGAAAACTACAAATGTGACTTCTTTTGACTTCCTTTCAATAGTAGATCTCTTTTTCATACTTGACAAACATTTTGGGGCACAACTAATAGCTGTGCTGTTGAAACATTTGCCCACTTGATTTGTGGATCCAGTTACCCTGGGGCTCTTGGGTCGCTATGCTACTTAGCTGATTTCTAAAGTCAGGTTTATGTTTATTTAAGGACATCAGATTTAAAGGAGGCTGGATAGAAATGCAGTCCACACTTTTCCCATTTTGATTTGTAAAACACATTTAAAATCGAGGTTGTGGTTGTAAAAACTTCAAGGAGTGTGAATACTTTCACGGGCCAAACTACGTGAAATGAGTTAAAAACAGAATTTAAAACAAAAAATGAACCAAAGCAAGACACAAAATCCAAAAGCCACTCTTGACTTAGAGCATAACTCTTCACCGTTACAGTTCCCCGGCAGCACGAAGCATGAGAACTGGAGGGTCGACTGGCTCCAATGGTGTGGATATGAAGCCACTCCCAGGGACAAACAACTAAAAAGGCTGCAGCGCCTCACGCAGCTCAGTAGCTCTTTGCTGGCTGTGAGGCTGTGGAGGTTTGACATAAGTGGAGCTTTCAACCCGGGGACTAGTAACAGATGGTGGAGGGAAATTAAGCTTGTCTCTCCACAGCCCCATCGGTCCGTCCCAAGAGTCCCTGCCTCTCTGTCTTTGTCTCTGCTCCTTGTAACAGCCCCTGTTTCCCGGCATCCCTCTCTATTTTTTTTTCCTTTCTTCTTCTTAATTTGGTTGCTCTTCTTCTGTCTGCCTTCCTTTGTCTCAGTATCGGAGAAGTAAAATTAGTTTAATTTCACATTATTCCAGGAACGGAGGATGTCATAAGCTGGGAATTTTATACACCTAACTCAATAAAAAACGATTTTAGCGAGTCTAAAAAGAAAAGAAAAAAAGTTTGACAATGAGAGAAGGCATAGATGAATGGGATGAACAGTTTTTAGCTCCAAACCGACTGTGACGCAGGATACTTGTTCGGTAAATGCCGCCTCAGAGATGAGCAAACCGCAGAAGAGACACCTAAATTCAAAACGGCAGACGCCTGTGCTCTCCTACAGGTCAGGAAGAAGGGGCGTGTAATGAGCAGTGGTGGTACTTAAGTACATTTTTCGTGTATCTGTACTTTACTTAAGTAGATTTAATAATGGATACTTTCTACTTTTACTCCACTACATTTTACAGTAAGTATCTGTACTTTCTACTTCACTACATTTCTACAAAACTGTCGCGTTACTCGTTACATCAAGTCGCGTTGCGCTTTTTGTCCGTTAAAATGTGAAGTTCAGGGACTTAAGGTGGCGCCGTAAAATCCGAGCAATAACGTGACTTAGTGTCTGTTGTCACCCATAGCCTCCCCCAAGACATGCGCAGTGGTTTCCTCTGAGCGCGAGAAGATGTCTGTCTAATCGTTAGTAATATAATAGCGCTCCATAAATCATAAGATATGCCGACATGTAAAATAAGCAGCGCTTCGCTTTCACAGACGGTTGGGACTTCGTCCAACTTTTAGCGTCACTTGGAAGGAAAGCTTAAAGAAAGATAAGCTCCGTGGACGTGATGCTAGCAAAGCTAGCTGTACAGAGACACACATTTTGCATCTGCGATGAAAAAAGTTGTGTTGCCTGAGGTGTCGCAAATATGGGACAACGCTGTGACCAAAGTCTGCATTGGTATGACATTCAGGAACAATCCGATTCTTCTGGACGGATCTTTGCTGATTAAATTTATTTCAGCTCTAAGTATTTAATATCTAGGTGTTTTATGGAATGTGGATCTTTCAGATCAATTTGAGAAGCAATTTTGATAGGTAAAACTTTTTTTTTTTGTGTCACGTAGCGTGGGGTGCTGATCTTGACTTGGTCTTGGGTAGGTGGTCTTGACTACAACTCTGCTACGTGGCTCCGAGTCCTTGGTTGCATGTCCTCCCCCACCCACCTTCTTTCCATCCCCTTTCTGATGGATTTCTTTAAAAATAAATGTCACTAGTGCCAAAAAAAAGTTAAGTTCATGCTATGTTAGGACAGGAGACAAGATGTTTCCATCCCTGAAATTATGATGCATAGAATCACATATCTAGGTCTAAACTGTTACAGAGAGTAAACACAATAAAAACATGCTTTATATGTGGCATTGTTCATTAAAATGGCACATTTCTAATGTATTAAAATTAAATACAATCGGTTCACTTAATGATATTAGCAATCAGGTAATTCATTCAGCAAGTACTTTTACTTTTAATACTTAAGTATTTTTAAAAGCCAGTACTTTTTTACTTTTACTTAAGTAAAATGTTAATGTGGTAGTTTTACTTTTACTTGAGTACATTTTTGTCTGTGTATTTGTACTTTTACTTCAGTACATTTTTTAAGTACTTTCTCCACCTCTGGTAATGAGGTCATTCTTCTGTCTTTTGCATGTACAACAAAGGTGTTGTTAAGAAAATAAGTTTAGAATATGCTAGTTTTAAAACTTAACATGTCTTGATTGAAATAGCTTAATTATAGTTTTCAGATTAATAACTTATTCTGCCCTATTGACCTTTATTTTATCTGTAGTTGCAGCAGATTGTTTGCTAAGATCTTTTTGAAAGTGCCTTTTGTCTGTTTGGGAAACAATCAGGAGAAGTTCCAGCTTTTCACACTCATCTGTGAAAAGCTATAAAACAGCAGGAGTCTAGGCCAGTACAGGAGAGTCTCTGCTTCCACTCTGTTTAGACAAATGGGACAAATGGCTTTTGATCTTCTAAACAAATTGCAGGGAGTTTCTAACTTTAGAGAGGGTCAGAGACAGCTCCTGGTTGGATGAGCAAAGATACGCCTTATTTGAATAAATTAAAAGACAAGAATACGCCTTTACTATAAAAATTTGTGCATGTGAGGAACAAACTAGATTTGCTCTTGCAATTCTACAAAGACGTCTTTGCTTTTCTTTCTTTCCTTCTTCTTTTCCATTTGTCTCAGGTAAATGAATGTATGTCTCTGTTGTTCTGCAGTTTCTGTTGTAATTTCATACGTTGTCTTCTATTGGATTAAACTCTGTAATTCTGTGACGCCAACACTCATTGTTGTTTTCTGTGTGGCTACACGCGGTCCAACCGGGAGAACCTGGGATCCGTAAGAAGATTGAGCCAGAGATATTTCCCAAAAAATATACTATAACTTAAAATCTTTTTCAACAGTGTGTGTTCATGCTGGTGTATGCTGAATGCTTATGAAGAGCATATGTTCATACTCTCACTACAGGTGCCGTTTTAATGACCCGTCTCCCTCCATGTAAGTGTGCTGGTTGACCACAATGGACAGAATATCAAATAAGCAACTATAGATTTTTTTTTTTTTTGTAACTCATCTCCTACTTTTAATCACATTTGATTCTCTGTGTTTAGAGCAAACAATTTTATTTATTTATTTATTTATTTGCAGAGGGACAACTTGCTGCTGCAGAGCGTGGCTAGGCATTCGAGGATGTGCTGCATCTTAATGAGGTATGTCTCCCTTGTTGGCCTCAGCAGGGGAATCATCACAGCTCATTTTGCAGTCCTGCAGTGTCCTATCAGCTTTGGCAGCCTGCTCCAAGTTCACTCCATCTGCCAGTTGCTAGGTGCTGATATATAAAATGATCTGTGCCTCCGTAGCCCCTGAGCACCAGGGAAGTGATTTGCTTTTGAGGACAAACTGTGTTTCGTGAATCCTAATTATCCTCTTTGCATCACCAGCCTGACATGGTTTTGTCATTTATCCCGCTCTGGAAGCAGTGGAAGGAAGGAATTTTTTTTTTTTTCCCCATGAAGAGACTGCAGCAAATCACATCTGCCCAAACAAAACCCAGCTCCCATGATTATACTGTATACAAGCCAAATTGCTGTGTTGGTGTTTTTCCCAATGACTGCATTTTTACAGGCTCACATATGAGGGAAGCATAATATCTGACAGTTATGGCCCACTTCTCAGTCTCAATCATGTGTGCGGTATTCGGATGCATCGCTGCGGCCCGCTAACATCCCGTCTGACGCTCAAAGGACCCAGGACTGGGACAAAATGCGTCCTACCCTCTGCTTCTGCCAAAACTGGCTGTTTAGGCACATCCTATGCAGGAAAACGGGTACAAGAAGTTGGGGACGGCAGTGGATGTTGTGGTGGAGAGGAGAAAAAAAAAATAAAAATAAAGGTTTTTAGACAGAAGGAGAGCTAAAGGAGAGAGGCAAAATCAGGGGAGAGCTGTAATGGGAAAGGGCAGCAGATGAGAGTGACAGTATGATGGAATGCTCTGTGTGATGGTTGTGCTCTCTGGGCCGGGAGAGATGTGTGTGTGTGTGTGTGTGTGTGTGTGAACATGTGAGCGCTGTTATCGAGGACTCGTGTGGGCATGTGTGTGTCCTTGGGCTGTAGAGGAAGGGCACTTCATATATGCTTAAAAATATAGGTTATAGTTTTGCCTAAAATGATGTAAGTCCCACAAGAAGGACTTTTTTTTTTTTAAGGATTCCATGCTTACAGTAAAGCATGGTGGTGGCTTAGTGATACTCTGGTGTTGTTCTGCTTCCTCTGGCTCTGGGAACCTTCAGTGGGAGAGATAGAGTCATTCAAGTATCAGGAACCCCAGGGAGAAAATGTCATGCCGTTTGAGAGGCAGCTGTGCTCGGACCTTCAAGCAACAAGGCTTGGTTTCAGAGGACCAAGCCTTGGAAGATACTAGAATGATCATCTTAGTTGCCTGACTGAAGTTCTATTTAAAATCTCTGGTGGGATTTGGAAACTGTAGTTGTAGCATGAGGAGCGAGTTGATATTCTTCAGCACCACTGCCAGAAACCGCTGTCCTCTGAGCCGCATTTGATGCAGGGCACGACAGCAAAATGCCTCAAAGTACTGAAGACGCTTGACATGAAGGTTTGAAAAATATTGAAACCGCAGCAGTCATTAAAGGTGTATTTTTGTGCCTGATTTGGGGAAGCAACTTATATTAGCAATACATTTTGTGATTAGCTGTTTGATTTGTTTATTGCAAACAGCCTTTAAAAATATTCCATTGTACCTCTGGCTGGTTAGGCTTTTGGAGACCCTCCTGGACCCCCACCCAGCTTCCCATCACCTCTGACCAACTTCCCTGGATTGCCTCTTGGTTCCTCTGTGGTTTCGTAACTCTCTCCTTCCCCAGCCTGTAAGTTTAGATGGATCATCATGTATTGGTAGATTGCAGTCCTTCTTCTTTTAATGGAGTGAATAAATTCCTGCTTAGGGAGTTGCATGACATAATTGTATTCGACCATGAAGTAAACATGCTTAGCAGAAATGTCAATGCTGAGTTCATTGGTACGTCATATCAACCGGTAAACTCTGCCATCCAATAACGGATCAGTCCGGGTGACACATCTTCCAAACTTGCGTACAAAGTGGCATTTGCATCCCTCTGACCAAAATGTCATTAATGCTTACTGTACTCGTTGAGTTTTATTTATGAATGGGACGAAGCACGCACTGTGAAATGAAATCGATGCAGCTAACAATTTTTTTCAGGAACATTAGGAGGGCATTGACAAGCGCAAGGGTCCTTCAAAGAGAAGCCATTTCTTTCCTTTCTGTAATCAACAAATGCATACTATAGGAAATGCATCACATTGCTTTCAAATTGCCAGCATTAATGGGGGTAAAGTCTAAATGGTATTGTTTTAGAAACAGAACGGTTTGATATAATCCATTGTGGGGAAAACCATCAGATTGTATTAGACTTTGTTCCAAGTAAGGATGTAAAAAGGTTGTGTTTGAGCTGCATAAAGCACTTGGCAGCCTGCACATTTGCACATTCCTCCACTCATTGGTATTCCTCTTCATAACATTCTCCTCATCAAGCAAGCCGAGTAGCTTCGATTAATGGCAACAGTGAGAGCAATCTCCTTGTGAGTCATTAAACAGGACTGGGATGAATAAAAAGGAAGATTTGCTCAGATTGCAATTTAGATCCCATAATATGTTCTTTTACTGGACACATATATAATTCATGGTGTTGTTAGTGATGCTCAGCACAAGTAACAGAAAGAAAAGTTAAATTACCAATCAAGAATATTACAGTTCAATGCTTGAATAATTAATGCTCCTTGTTTGAGTGTGAGATAAGATATTTTCTCATGAATTTTAATCATTTCCCAAATAGTTAGTGTGTGTAGACCATCCTGTTAGAGCTTTATGAATGATCGTGTCACACATTCGGTCTCCTGAAATCAAACTGTTAAATTAATGGCACGTACCAATCCTCAGAAAGAGAAAATATACTTGGTGGAACGGGAGAAGTACGTTTCAAAAATATGTCTTACCAATACACAAATTCTTTGCGCCGCTAACAAAGACGTGTAAAAAGCCTAAAATAAGGGCCAATTTTTATTGGATTACACTAAACTGAACCATTTAGAAAAATCCCATGTTTAATTTGAGCAGTGAATTTACTTTTGTTGCTTAACAAAAGTAAATTTTAACTCCCCCACACACAAACTGTCAGCCTGGCTTTTGCTAATAGGAGACAGCACATATTTTTGTAATGTTTTTACAAGATTGGAACACAAAACGAGACCTTTGACCTTTGACAGCTGCAGAGGATGTCACACAAGAGGCTGAGGAGAGGAAAGATTGACTGCTGGTTAACCCAACCGACTGATCAAGCAGAAGAAGTAGAATAGATAGATGGACGGATGGATGGACCAATGGATAGAATGCAGATTAAAGCATGTCCATAAGCCATCATGGCCCAAACCAAGTCCAAACATAAATCCAATTGACAATCAGTGGGTAGATTTAAAAATATATGTTTAAAGTTGGTCTCCATCCAATCTGAAGGTGGTTCTGCAGAATATTGACTCAAAGTTGCTGAATACAAAAGTACACCTCACTTTTCAGATTTTCATTTGTGAACAATTTCTAAACCCTTTATGATTGCACTTCCCCTTCGTATATGCTACATATTATTGGTGTGTCGTATAAAATTCTAGGAAATGCAAAAAGGGGTCTGAATGCTTTTGCAAGGTGCTGCACCTGTACGCCATCATGCCATTTCTTTTTGAAGATGACCTGGTTTTAGAACCTGTGATCCAAAAGGGACTGAGCCTGTTAAAACCCATCTCTAGAACATACGTTCTAACACATTACCTCAGACTGGGTTCCATCAACCACCCTCCCTATAAATGTGTGCGAACAGGGGCCATGAGGTGATTGCCATTACTGCTGCTCGTTTACAAGGTACGGGGTGATCAAATGTGACAGTTGTGGAATTAGCTTTGTGTTGGCTCTCTGTCACTTTCATCATAAACGGCTGCATGGTGGGAGAGGCTGTGATGAAAAGGATGCATAATTCTCCCTCGCACATTAAAGACTCCCTGCCCCACTTTTTGTCTTCCATACGTACCGCAGAGCACTCAAAGGCCTCACTGCGCTTTGCACCAAGCTGCCGCAGGGACAAACCTGCACATTCCTGCTGCCTTTTCCTCTAAGCTGATTGCTGATCTGAGTGATAAAATGGATGAAAGCATCCAGGTGGAAAGCCAATCATATAGCGATACCCCGTATTGCTTTTTCATTATAACACACCTACATGAAATGGATGTTGCAGACGGTGTAACCGAGCCGAGGCCATGTTTCTTCACTCTCACTCCAGAGTGTTATCTTCCTCTCCGAGCTGCCTGCTCCCTTATTGAGCAGTGTTAAAATCAATAGGCTCTGACCTTACCTCTGTCAGAGGCTTTGTTGGAGACCCCCAACCCGCTGAGCAGGACAGTGTGTCTCCCACTGTCTCAACTCAACCTCTAGTCGCACTAAAGAGAGCTACTGGGCGTCAGTTGAGCGTTTTGTGGAGACTCTGATTCGAGTCAGTATCAGATAGACCCAATCAAGCGTTGATGATACTCTGTTTATTGGTGGTTCTCTGGTGAAAACCCTGAAATGAGCACCTGTGTCACCACATCTCCGGTAACTATTCAACTTCCCGCTATGTTAATGTTTCCTACTGCATGAAAGAAGTCCAAATGTTTTCATCTGAATAATTGCAAAGCAAATCTTTACCAACTGCTTCAATGCAAAGCTGTTCAGATATTTTGAGTTTTTATTACAATAAGGAGGTGGTGAAGAATGAATGTTGACCCAGAATGACAAAGCTCCTAAAAACAAATTTTAAGGCAGTTATATTTGTTTATTGCTATATTGCCATTTAATACATATATAAAACGACAACTTAAAGCATTTTTTCTTTTCTCTAAAAGTTACTCAAATAAGTGTAACTGGGTAAATATAACTATTAAATACCCACCACCATAATTTACATAAAGTATTTTCTATTAATATCCAGAATTTGCATACAAAAAAAAGTGAAAACTAGCAGCGTTTATCGTCCCTGGTAACTGTTGATTTTACAGATTAACACATTAACAACTTTGTCATAGCCAGTTCACTCTTTGCAGATTTTCTGGTGGATAACAAATGGGTACTTCTGTAAAAAAAAAAAAAACCTGGAGAAACTGGATCAGTGTCTAATATGAGAGGAAGGTTGGACCCTTGAGAGAGCAGTTTCTCCCTGTGTCAGTACTTCGAGTTGTGTGGCTGGATCAGACCGCGTGCTGAGAAGCACATTAATAATTAAGGAGAACCTAGAATATAAGCTCTTCCCTGTTGTGCAGTCAGCTGCACCGGGATAGAAAAAGAGCAAGGTGGGACAGAACGGTAGGATTGGTAAGACGTGTTTATGAAATATGGATTCCAAGACGGGAGATGTCCAGCAAAGTTGACAAAGGAAAATATTGTTTTCTTAATGCTTTAAAAACTGACTCCGACCATCATCTGGTTTTGCAAAAGCCCCAGTTGACTGTGTTCTAGCCAAAGAAAATATAGTTTTAGTCACTAATGTTTCTGTATAAAGAGCCAAGCAGAATGAGTCACAACCTCACATTTTTAGATTATAGCCACAAACCTGGTAGATCAGCCCAAAGTTTTCCACAATTGTGACGTGAAAGAAAAGGATACATGGTTTCCAGACTTTTTTCACACAAACAAATCTGGATAAAATGTGTCAGTTGTGCTCTCGTCCCCAACGGGGGTCATCGCTCCACAAACACAAGCCTCAGAGTGAAACATGGTGACGGCAGCATCTTGCTGTGGGAACGCTCTCTTCATCAGTGGCAGAGAATCCTGTCAGAGTGGATGGGGAAATGGGTGGAGCTAAAATGGAGTAAAAAAAAAAAGAGGCTGCAAAAGACTTGAGACTGAGACATAAACATATGAGACAGACTACATTAGAATAGATTAGTTTCAATTTGAAATTTTTTGAAATTTGAAATTTATTTCGAACATGATACAAATATAAAAAGTAATATAGTACACAATAAGAAAAGTGAATAGAAAAGAAGAAAAGAAAAAAAAATACAGATATCTGTTTCAGTTAACATATCATGCTCAAATCATATCAGCTCATATCAGTTCAATATATATTCGAGAGTAAGTCCAGAGCTTCCACCCAATCTGACTGAACTTGAGTTATTCACACAAACACAAACAAGCTAAAGTTCCAGTCTCTAAATGTGCAAAGCTGGTAGAGACATACCCCAAAGGACCTGCAGCTGCCGTTGCAGCAAAAGGTGTTTGAGAAGTATTGATTCAAGTGGCATTGATACAAATGCTTGACACACTTTTTAGATTATTTGTTAAAAAAAAAACAACCAAAGAAGAAAGCCAAGCATCGTTTCCCTTCCACTTTGCAGTTAAGTGCTGTTTTTGTGTTGCTCTATGACATACAATCTGAACAAAATAAACCGAAGCGTGTGCTTTTAAAGTGACAAATTGTTGCCTTTGGAAAGCTCTTCATTTCTGCAGAAGAATAGCTATGATACAAATGTCTGGTGAGTTTTATTTCCAGCAAGGTGCAACCAAAAAGGCAAGAAATCACGCTGGAGATGAAACCTGATCCAAGTAAAGGACGGGGAGCTGTGCTGGGCTAGTGGTATTGTCACAGTGGGGTTTAAGTGGGGTATCAGAACAGTCACTGAACAAACAGCATGTTGCACCTGGCCACTTTGAGTTGTAGCCACTTTTTCCACGTGTTTTGTGCCCTCAAGAAAAAAATAAAAATAGAGAAAGAAGCTGGAGCACGTGGAATGTGAACTTGTGCCATCATGAATATTTCCTCAGTACTACAGAGGACTTAAGGCACTCAGATAGTCTTTGACATTGGTTATATTAACTCGAAATGAGTGCATTGTGAGCTGCTTGAGTTGCTTGATACCAAATGTTACATGCTCGGCTGAGCAAACGACTGCAAGATTTTTTTCATCGGCCTCCGCCGCAGCACGGCCTGTGATATTAAGATTTAACGTTTCTGCTGACAAGGATTGGAGGAAGAGGCTGCTTTGTATTCCCTCTAGCCCGACTGAAAACCATCCAGCATCATACAAGCTAGTGGGGGAGAGTAGCATGCCATCAGCGGGGCCGACTGGCCTGACTGGCTCCGCCGTTCAGCTTCAAAGACCCGCCTGCAGGCATCGTTTCTAATATTGTCTCAGAGTCTGTTTTTCACAGAAGTACTGATGCATGACTGGCCTGAAAGAAGCAGAGGGGAAACATCAAAAGTGCTTTTGAAGTGTTGGGGGCTTCGTCAGACCACCGCTAAATGTTTCCACCTGAGTCCCGATTGGTATACAGCCCAAGCAGAAGGGGATGAGCGAACAGTCTCGCTGGGATTGTTGTTGCACCCAGATAAAAACTCAGATTGCCGCTAAAAGTAAGGATTGTGCTTTTTATTCTTGGACTAGCGGGATTAAAAACAGAGCTTCAGGACAAACAGCTGTGTGTGCCTGTGTCCCATTCATGTCTGGGATTATACAGAGCAAAAGCACTGGATCAGAGTGGCAGGTGACGATCTACAACTCCATCATTAGTTTTCTGTTTACATGGTTCTTGTCATTGACTTATTTCATGATTGATTTGTTAGCATGATGATTTTAAGATTAGACTGGTGCAAATAACCAGCTTTTATGCATTTATTCTGTGTTCTTTGCAGGCCGGAAACTCTGGAGAAAGACTGAGTCGGTATAGCAAAATATTGGCATTTATTCCCTGTCGCACTGTCACAATGTTATGTCCTTTTTTGGCCTCCCTTGGCTCCCTTTCTCATTCCTTATGCATTTCTTTCTGCTTTCCCAATCTTCCTTTGTGCTTTCATTTCCTATTTGTGCCATACCTCCTTTGCTATTAATTATTTCCTATCTTGTGTTTGTCATTTTTCCTTCCTTCATTCATTCTTTCCATCCTTCTTTCCTCCCTTCTTTGCCTCCTTCCTTCCATTTTTTTTCCAGGTTTCCAGGATGTAGAAACATCTGCTATAATTTCACATTGAACTTCATTGCTTTTTTACGACGAGCTTAAAGACCTGAGCGCTCTGGAACACTGAGTCTGGAACAGTATTGAATTTTATTGGACCCCCGTAGGAACCCTGTAACCCTGAGTGAGAGTGAGAGTCAGGGCTGCACACTGGGAAATGACTGGTCTGTCACGCTCCGGCTGACTTCCGTCGTTTATCCCCCTCGCTCCCCACCATGTTGTTTTCTGACTGTCACTTTACATTGGCCTCGCAGTACAGTAAGCCTCCACTCATATCTAATTGGAGAGACGAGAGACCCATCTTAAGCCCTGTGGTGTCTCTGAATGCGGCCACTCAAGCACTCAGAAACTCATTAAACTTGCAAACGTGGCCCTTTCCTGCGCCTGACATTTTTGTATCAAGTATCCCTGATGACATTCATCAACACAGGCCAGCCTAATGAATCTTGCTGAGCTTCACCGTTTTGAATATGCTTGTTTCGTTCAAGAGAATTCTGTTGTGTCGCAATAAAACATGAGTCAGAAATAACAATTTGGTGAGGTTGTACTCAAAATGGAGAGTGAGAGCGGACTGACCCTGATTTAACCTGGGATTGTTTTTTTTGTTTGTTTGTTTGAAGGTTTGTTTGTTTTTTTACAATTTTGTCTTGTTCCAAAACAGTAAGAGTTCATTTAAAAGCTGGACATTAACATACTCTAAAACTGGACCACTGTTTTAACATATCAGTCAACAATAGATGATTATTTCTCCATGGGATTGTGACAGACTGGTAAAATTAAATTTTGGTCTGTAAATGAAGGTCTAATGATATGATATTATTATTATTATTATTATTATTATTATTATTATTATTATGTTCAAATTGAAATGTAGCTCAGTTTTGTTTTTGTTATTAAAATGTGACCAAGTTTGAGATTTATTTTCTGACGTATTGACTACATCATTTTGTACACTGGTATGAACCTGATTATTTTTATTAGGATTTAAAAATAGGACAAATGTACAGACCCATTTGATACATTAGATAACTGAATTGTTTATTTACAACAGCAAGTCAATCAAATGAGTGAAACACCTTATATGTTATCCATTCCCACACAAACTGATGTTTTTTTCAACCATTTATTTCTGTTGATGACGATTATTCCACTTAAATCTAATGAAAACATGATATTTAAGACTAGAATATTACATTAGACCAATAACAGAATAAAAACCTCTTTAAAACTGACATGTAAAGAAAAATTAAAAGGATGTTTAATACCTGATTAAAGGTTATTTTCAAAACGTACTTTTAATCTGACAAACCAGCCTCTTTATAATGTATATGCAAATTTTTTTTAATATGGCTGCAAATGATCTCAATTTAACCTGCAGCTGTTGCTCTGCACATCTTAATCTTATAACTTTTCTTTTGATAGAGCTGGAATGCCAGCTGCGGGGCTGTTTTGAACACATGTCCAAAAAAACAAAAAAAAAAAAAACTTGGCTTGTATTAAGCTTAGCGACTGAAGCAGAAACATGTGTGAACTGCTCTGAGAATATATTACAGATTTCTTTCCTTGTTTTGGTTTTTGTCAGTCGTAAACGCTCCATAACATGAAGCCAATTTCAATATCAAACAAAGACAATCGAGAGAAATGCAAAAAGCTCTTCTCAGACAATGACTCCATGTATTAAGGGAACAAAGACTGAGAATCTGATGGCGTGGTTTGGATTGCTTTGTCGATGATCCACATGTGCTTGGTCTTGTTAAGGAAGAAATCAAGACATGTTAAGTTTTAAAACTAGCTTATTTTAAATTTATTTTCTCAACAGTCTGTTTTGTTTTGTTTTTTTCTTGAATATTTTTTGTAGAGTAGATCACCTGATCGACTTGAGTGAGATGTTTTCTTCTCTTACACGGCTCACATTTCACACGTGCTGTGCCTAAAGGATTTCACCTGTATTGGTTCTGTTCCCCTGCATCATGTTTATATTTTGCATCTGAATGTGGACTAAGATCAGCTTATTCTTTTGTGTAGCGCTCGTAAGCACATATTCCCGCATATAAACTCAGACACTTGTGCACACCGCTCAAACAAAAGGAGAACCTTAGTGGGGGCTCTCGGCACATTTGTCACTCTGGCAGGAAAGCCTCCCATCCTGCGGGTTGGTGGCCTGGTTTTTTGCACAGGAGCTGCACGTCTCCCTGCCTTTGCTGCCTAGTAACTGTCAGATCTAGACTGCGATTTATGCAAATTGTCAGCCAAGGGCTTGCGGGTCAGCCGCGATACGTGGTAAGACAATCATTGGAATAGTGTTCAAAGACAAGTCAAGAGTAGCAGTCATGCCGCATATCCAACATGATCTGACTGCCAGCTGAAAGACAATAACACTGGGGTTAGAAATTAGGATGTTATGAAACCTACTTGTTATATAAAGATTAATATATAAATACATGAGTTCCACACTGCCAGATAGGACACGCACATTTCTTTATTTTTTATTTTTCTAAGTAACAGGTCCAACAGGAAAACCCAGTTGAAGTTGCAGTAGGCAACTTTTATAAAAATTTCTGCAGAAGTACGCAGCTCCCAATCAGAAATAATCAATCAGAGCTAGGAGGAGTGTCTTATCACTCTCAATCATGCTTGTGCACCGACACGCTCAAGATTGCCGTCTTGCTGCAGTTGTGCTAATGTTGGAGAAACAACCTAACATCCAAGGATCTGATTCCAAGCTATACAAATTCAGCACAAAGTAAAAAACCATCCGTCTGTTGATGTATATTCAATTTGAAATATAAGACCAAAAAATATAATTCACACTCCATTTTTTTTTCTCCTACGTTCATTTCTCCTTTGGTCTTTTGTCGTTTCAAAAATCTAATTAAGGTAGAATCCCAGCTGTGGATCCTTTTCAAAGTAAATGTTTGTCCATATTTAAACTCATCCTGTGAGTCCAGGTGATGCAGGTGGCATTGGGCGCGAGTCCATGACATTGCCATCCTTTGATACAAACAGTTGGCCTTTCTATTCCTGTAACAGCTGGGCTCTTGTGGCGCCTGGCACGCTTTAATTAGAGTGAATACATTAGGTCTGTGTGAGATCTTGCTACCTGGTGGGGGGGTTGGAGCTGGACAGGGACAGCAGAGGAGCAGGGCCGCACCAGCGGCACACCCGGGTCTGGCTGTAATGACCCTGCCAGGCTGACACAACACTCCCACCTGGGGGAGCGCTGCAGCTTTCCAATGACAGATGGAGGGCTGCAAAGACAGAGGAGCTCTGCTGGATCACTGCAGTTTCACAGAGCGACCATTAGAGCTGACAGTCTGCCAAGCGCGCCAACAAGTCTTTGTGTTGGCCCCACCTTTGCCTAGTAAGTAACACAACGGTGTGACTGGACACACCACCAACATGATTATACAGTTCTGTTCTGGCACTTTGCTTGATTTTATTCATTGAAACCATTTATTTTTTACATATATCTGAAAATATCAGGTATGTGACAATGAAGCCACAGTGGCTTTTGACTTGATTGGGCATTCTTCTCAATGGAAAGGAATCTAATGTAATCTAGTCATTTCCAAACCATCAGTGGAAGTTTTGGGACATCCATGAAAATAATTTAGGAATGAATTTTGAATAATTAAAAAAAAAAGATAGCATCGCCATTCCATCACTAAAGGAAAGGATTAAAACACAATTTTCAAATCAGTTGATCCAGTGAGAGGTTATTCACAAGCAAAGTGATGGCTGTGTGATGAGCGGGACTTCCACAGCGCTAACAGGAGCGGAGTTACCTCGCAGCAGAAACTGGAGGAAATAATTAGCCGCGTTCACACTTTTGCTTTCGCAGACAAACTTTCCCCGTGTGTCACGTCGTCGGCGTGTGTTTGCATAAGCTTAATTATAATTCATTTTCTCTGATGTACATTTTTATGATTTGCATATGAAATTTTAAAAATGAGCATTCTTTTTTTATTGTTACAATTTCTGTCTGTTCTTGCAGAGCAAGTAAGTGTCTCCATCTTGACAATTCACTGCTGCTCATTAAGATTATTGCTCTGAGTGCTGAGCAGTAAATGAATGGGGCTCAGATGAGCTCATTAACAACGTGATCACTTCCTCTTTGCTCTCATTTACATTTTATTTAATGAAAATGAACTGACTTAGACACTGAGGTAACTCCGACATTAAAAATAAACAGCAATGAGCAAAACATAGCCTTTCCATTCATCTGCTGCACTTATTTTACCCTTCTATTTATATCCTTTATTCTTATTCTGTATCTCCAACAAGGTGCTCCTTCAGCAGGTGGCCCAACTATCGCAGGACAACACAAGGACATGCAGGACTAAACAATGTAAAATTGAACCTAAAGTCAGTTTGCAATCACCATTTAATCTATTGTGTATGTTTGTTTTGGGGTTTTTTTTGCATGTTGAAAGCAAAAACCTATTGGTAGATTTTTTTTTCTACAACTGTGTCATTTTATTAGGTTTCATTGTTACCATATCGCTATCATTTTTCTTGAAAACCAATGGATTTTAGAGTGTGCCTCTGAAAGTATTGTGGTTTTCAAGTCAGCAAGGATCCTTGCAGTTGCGTTGATCCCCAACTTGTTTCAAAAAAGCAGTGGGGATGACTCTAGCCATTACCATAGAAGAAGAAGAAGAAGAAGAAGAAGAAGAAGAAGAAGAAGAAGAAGAAGCATGTCATAGAGAAATAAAGTAACACAAGAAGGGAAAGAGGGAACAGACGCTGGCCTTAATTTGCACAGTCCATGTGGCGTCCAGAAATGCTCACATCTAATTGGGGACATGCATGCAACAACCTCCCGAAGGTCGTACAAGCAATCATAGCGCTTTGAAATCGTCAACTGGCAAGGTCGTATTGGCAAACAGACAAGAGGAGCATTATAATGCAACGCTCCGTATTCTGCGACACTGACCCTTTTATCCCTGACAGCATCAATCTTCTCAGAGTCACTCATCACATTGTCTCCACAGTGAAGTAAAATCCTCCACCATCCCACTTGTGATGATAATAATAATAATAATAATAATTAATAATAAAAACAAGCCATTTCTACTCCCACTGTTTATAATGCAGGTTTTACTGCTGTCGTACCCTCCCTTCGTCACACCAGCTCTCGTTTTACATTCCCCCCTCCCCGAGGATGTGAAAAAAAAGAACAACAGATGATGAGACTTTTCACTCAAATCCAAAGCCAGGCAGTGGAGAGGTGCTTCTTTGAGCTGATAGCACAAGCAGATGTGAAGGAAAGGCTTTGCCAGAAAAGGGTTGATTTCTGAGTGTTTCTGCTGTTCGTTTTATTTACTCCTTACAAGCTGCGCTGCGTTGTCAGGAGCCGTTAGCTGGGGCGCATGATAGGAACATGTGGAGAAACATCGAGCACCTGAGCTCAACGGAGCTGCAAAAAAAAAAAACAACAACAAAAAAAACGTGGTTACCATGGACGTGGGGTATTATCACAGGATGCATTAAAGGGTTTGGAAAGTACAAGTACTAATTCAACATGGCTGGATAACATTAAATATACCTTCATTTTTCTAGAAAGCTTTTTTTAATTTATTTTCTTTGTAATTATAAAGGTGTGTCGCTGGTTTTGTTTGACTTTTGAGCTAGTCTCTTGCAGAATATATATATATATATATATATATATATATATATTCTAATGTCTTGACACATTAGAACTCTAATCTTCAATGCATTTTGTTAGGATCTGATCTGAAGGACCAACAAAAAATAGTGTGTAATTTGAAAGTAAAGGGAAAATGATGCATCATTTTCAACATTTTGTTCACATAAACACGAAAAGCATACCGCCAACCAAGTTCCAATCAACTGTGACTTGAAAAGTCTTCGTAAAAAGATTTGATTTAGTCTCATCTGACTAACACATCATCTCCGTCACATCTAACTTTCAGAAAGCCATGTCATGTTTTTCTTCCTCTTCACAGTCCGACACCACTTTTTTGAGCTTTGTCTCAAAAAAGCTCAAAAAAGTGCACAAATGCATTTCGTTAAAAATTAAAAATGAAATGCATTTGTAATGAAAGTTACAAATGCATGTAACTTTCATATGTGATTTGGTTTATGTCATCATTTGAGACAAGCACTCTGTTGATAAAACCATTCCCTTGTTTCATAATTTCCAAATCACAATTTCCAACTTGCTCAAACTAAATTTTGTGTCAAAGATACAGGTAAAGAACTTTTTCCCTAGTCCAAAGTCATTTATTTGTCTTTGTGAAGAGATCGAGTCCAATCTGAAATGCAGGTATATATCCTTCCCCATCTTAGAGTAATTTATAGATAATATGTAATCCATTGCAATAAAAACAATTAGACAAGACTTGAAACCTCTTTTGGTATTCAAACATTCATATGGTTAATTTATTTATTAATCAATCTTACATCATTGAAAACAATGTCTGCTCTTTTCTTTTTGTGTTGGTTGAACAGCCACATATCCATCCAGCTATATAACAAAAGGTGTTTTTGATGAATTCTCACTAGCAGGAGACAAAACCTTGCAAGGAATTTTATATTTAAGGACATTAAGTATAATTTCTCCTGCTACTGGACTAACAAGAGAAATGCATTTCCAATCTAAAATGTTCTACAAATTCCCCTCAGGTGCAGATTTGAAATTATATTAAATTAACTTAATTCAGCAATATGAAATTGATATTTAAAGTAGAGTAATGGAAGATATAGCTCTGCATTTGTTTCTCTTTTTTTCAGTCCAAATGTAACTTTTGAAAATTTTCTTTTAAGTTAAGTTATTATTTTGTAAAACAGTTGGTGGTAAATCCAAACGGGCGCAGGTCCACAAAGGACAGAAGGAAGATTATGGACAGAAATTCACAGTCAAATCAGATGATAAAGCTTCTCTGCAGCATATGGTTTGGTTGTTCTCTGAGGAAACACTTTCAAAGTTTTTTTGGTGCTGCTGCCTTTTAAATTCAGCTTAAAATGTTAAAAAAGGACATAAATCATAAGTGGAGCCAGATCACACTGTGTATTCTGACGCTGTGCACAAAGGGACACGTATTAAAAGTAGTGTTGTCAAATCTAGGGCCTTTTTTTGTTGACATGGGCCATTTACACATTCTGGAAAGTTCCTAGCGAGTTTGGTTAGAGGATGTTAATGTGGGGTCTGAAGACGAAGAAGACAATTATGCAATACAATTTTGGTACTATTGAACGTTCCTGAATATAAGCCGCACCCACTAACTTTGAAAAACAAAAATTACAATTACAGTTCCCACTTGTCCCTTAGTTGCTGGTGACAACTTTGTGACATGACATACATACACAGAAAGGATATTTTTTTTACTTTTAATTAAATTTGTACCAACAACAGAAATGCGTACTTCCAACACGTGAAGTACAGTAGCCTATCGAGAAAAGTCAACACGTCTTCCTCCTGCACACTGCAACCACCAGAGGCGTCAGACTTGAACAGCCTCACACACACTTCCTCTGTCTCTCTTTTGTTGTAGCTCTTAATGTCACTTAATCTTGCTCTTGAGCTTGTGCTGTCCTCTTCATCACCCAGCAGTCCAGTCTTTCAAAACCTTTTAGGTAAAAAGCTGCATATCAGCCGCATCGAAATGTTCAAAGTGGCGGCTTACGGTCCGAAAATATACATCATCTTCAGCAACAGTTTCTAAGTAAAAGCATAACATATAAGTGATTGAATTTGATCAATTTTGTCTTGGACCATAAGAGGCATAGGTACTACTTCTCATTTATCATTCATTGGATTACATTATTTTATTGACGGATCCGTATCTTGTGTGAAAACGTAACAGTCTTGTTTCAGTGTTGTTCTTCTCGCTGTTGTGCCATTTTAACCCAGTTCAGATCAGTACATGGAGTCAGGGCTCACATCTATCTTCAAGCCTGCTGCAGCTGAGGCTGAAGGACAACAAGCTGTTTAATATATATTCTTCTGGGATTTCTCCAGCCTGCCAGGCTTTCCGCCTTCTTGCTTGTCCTCTTGATTTCCCGCCCTTGAGACGTCCTTGGTTGAAAACAGTCCGCTCCAGGGTGGGTGTAATTCTGGAGATACATGGTAAACTCTTGACCCGTCTGCGTCGAGGCCTCTCTGTTAGATGCTATTACGTGGGCCTCTAATTGCGGCTGACATTCATTTGCCCACTAAGGCTATCACCTTCTCCATTACAGCACTGACTTCAGTCTCCATTTCTGAACTTGTGCCACAGAAGGATGTGCATTTGCGCGCTTGTCTGTTCAACAGAATCTGGGGTGAGGTAACTGTTCGCACTGGAAAAATAATAAATAATCCTGCAGGAAAAGTGCTGGGGCTCTGTCTCTTGCGTGCCATAAAAAAAAGAGCATGTTCTTTGAAGGAAGACTCCGAGAAACACCAGGATGTGGACATAGTTCAGAGGCATAACAGCTGGATTATTCATTGTTACCCGAGCCATCAATCTCCGCAGCTCCTCCAAAGTGGAGGAAATAATGATGCTATTTCTGAAGGCAAGTTGGTCGGACTGAGTTTTATTTAGGGGTACTTGATTGAATGGGGCTAAATGCAAATGCACATCTTGCTGTTCAGAGAACATTCTAATAAAAAAAACAAAGTTTGTGGGTATTATTTGGCAAAAATGTGAAGAAGTTAAAGGTTTGTGTTCTTTTTTGGTGCAGTATTGTCTTTGTAGCCCTCTATCATGATCCATGTACAGTTTGATTCTTTTAATTCATGAGGTGAACCCCATAAATGCATCATTTGATCTCTTGACCTCCTGGTAAATGGCTGCAGTCCATTTATAAAAGTGGCAAAAATCAATGTTTTTGTACTAACAGTGGATGAAATAATTAACCCGTTTATCTCCACAGAGACTTTCTGCTCCTCTAAGCTGATTTTCCCCTTGTCCCCCCCAAACCCCACTTCTGCTTTGTTCGGTGATGCGGTCTGTTTATTCCTGTGATTCCTGTTTCACCTTCGCAAGCTAAATCTGGCAATGTCTGAGAAAATATCACAGAAATACCAAAGACCCAAACACATAGTGTGCAGCACAACAGGCACAAAAGATATAATAAAATAACAGCAAAGGAGAATGAAAACAATATCACTTAAAAGTGATACCAGTTAAAAGTATCTTGACTCATTGCTTCTCGAACATTTGGTGGTGTGTCTGTGTTTCCTACGAGAAACAACAACTTCACATCTGACTCAGCCAGGGTTATGAATCCTTTTGCGATTAGCTATATCAATGCAGGTGCCACGTTTGGCCAGGAAAACAACCAAAACTGCAAACGGCATATAATGGTGAACAGCTGTCTCCTTTCCTAAAATCTTTATTTTGTTTGTGTTCTGGTTCTGTTGGTGTGCAAGGCCTGGTCTTTCTCTGTTTTGTGTCTTGTTTGGAAGCTTATTAAGTGCAACAGATGGACACGATCATCCTGTTCCAACTGCTGCTGCCAGGCCTAATACGACTGCTTCTTAAAATTTCAGCTGACCAGAAACAGTTTTTGTGGCTTAACTAGAAACATTTGATCAGTGATGTGAGATCTCTACGTAATTAAATCGAGCTTTTGTGTGTCTCTGTGCGTTTGTTTATTTAAGCACTGCAAAACTTACTTAGTTTAACTTCAAATAAACATTTTCCTTAAGAAGGAAACTTCCTTAAAGTTAAGCAAAGAACCCCAGGTTAAGAAAGTTATTTTTTTTAATTATACTTAAAACTGTTCAATTGTCTGACAAAGCTCTGTCTTAAGAGTCAGTTTGATGCAATGCTCGAAGAACACGGCCTTATATATCCGCGGTTTCCTGAGAGAGCCATTTAACGAGCAGCAGGTCAATACGCATTCACAGAGAAAGCATTTCCCTGAATGCTTCAGCACTCTGTAGAGCCTCGGTGCTGCTTTCCAACATATTCTGTTCACGGCATTAATTTTTCCCCACAAAAAAAAAAAAATAGAGCCACTATCCGCTCTGTGAGAGGACACTCATATACTGACACACACAGAAGGGGCCCCGCACAGACACACATTTTCACAGCTTCAGTGGCAGAAAATCCATAGCCCTTTCTGGGAGGAGGAATTCCATTAGATAATAGATATGGAATCCATCTCGATTCCCCCACCTTATCTTCTCCCAGGGTGAGGGATCAATACTGGGGCTTCAGCTCAACTGCCAACAATAACAGGAAATTGATGAGACGGGGTATAAGCAGCATTGGAGGTCCAGTAAATGACACTTTCTTGGCCATAATTGTAATGTAAATTAGAGAGGGAGTTAATTGGTGAAAGGCTTCTTGTAGTAATGAGGAGGAATGAGAGCCAAAGCTGGGAGTTCATGAGCAAACGATCAGATAAGGTTAGCTGAGGATGAAAAAGAAGAAGAAGAAGAAGAAAAAAATCAGAGTTCTTGTTGTGAAACACACAAAAACACAAGAGAACAGATTGACACAGTTCGACTCCTGCGAAGATATCCAGTTATCCGAGCAAAACGGGCGTGTTTGCCTTAATGGCATCTAATTTTCCACAGAGCTCGTGGTGGTTTCCTGCCGGAGCTGCCAGGTGCTGTGTTTACGGAGACCACTGCCTGGCAACGTAGTCCAAACAGCCAGAGGAAGACGGAGCCGTGGCGAGGTGAGCTTGGGGTCAGGTGCGGTGGTGTTACAGAAAACTGTCGTCGCCGACGGCTCCTTCGCCACAAAACCATGAGACATTTTGCTTTTATTTATATTTTATTCATTTTTGGGTTGTTTTTTGTTGTTGTTTGTTTTGTTTCTTTTGTACAGCAGGTCCTGAATGTGGCAACGTGTGGGTGAGGTGGCGCTTTACAGCGCACTGGCGATCCAGAGTCCAGAGTCCATTCTCAGCCGAGATGTTTGCACAGTGTTATGTGCTGCGTCATGTTGCAGAGGGACGTCAACAACAGACCGTGGAGAGCAGGAATGACCACAGAAAGACACATAACATCTTCGTCAGTGATAACGGGAGCAACCTGGTGCTTTTTTTAAATTCTTATTTATTTATTTATTTTGACACTGATACAGCTTTACAATATGTATCATGTGCAACCTCCAGTCCAGGGAGTGTTATTGAAATTTGATGTGAAAGAACATCACCAAGGTTGTGCGTAACAATGAACTAAGAGGAAAATGTGTGACATGGATATGTTTTCAAACACTTGTAGGTAGGGTAACTCTGAAGGACCTGCAGAGACCCACAGCTCAGGTGGGGGAATCTGTTGCCATGACAACCATTAATTGGGCACTCTACAAGTTCTTCATGGAATATTGATGAGAAGAACGTCACTGCTGACAGAAATGTCTGGTTTTAAAGTTTGCCAAAGGCTGAAGCTCCTCAATTTTGGCCCACGATCATGACTAACATAATCATCTTCATGAAAAAAAAAACAAAAAAAAAAACAATGGCAACAGCATCAATCTATTTAGATTATTTTTCTGAACAGGAACAGCTGATTGGATGAAGGCTGGATCTTACTATTGGGAATAAAACACATTCAAAGCTGCAAAACAATGAATATATAGCCAGAGCTACCATGAGATGGTTTACAATAAAGCAGGTTTCTGTGTTAGAAAGGCCTAGTCACAGTCCAGACTCACACCTAATTTGTTTCTAAGTATCCCGAAAGACTCACTCACCCCTGTAGCTGTAATAAAAGTCTTCTAAGGAGCTTCATGCAAATCTATGCTACTCTCTGACTTCTTTTTGTACAACCTTTTGTACCACCGAATGTTTTCCTTTCCCTTTAAAATTATCCGCTACATAAAATCCCAATTTGTGGTTGCAAAATAAACAAAACAAAGCAAACAAAAAAAAAAAAAGTGTGAAAGGGTTCAAGAGACATTTCGCAAGGCTCTGGGCCCGACCATACCCCAATTACCCAAACTTTATTAAATGCGGGGATTTTACAACCTGCCATTTTATCATCAAAAGCACAGCAGCTGGCCTTGATGTGTGCAGCAGCTCAATCAGTCCCTCTCGGGCATGCTAAGCAGGAACAGTCATAGATGTGCTCATCTCAGTGACATCTGTGGACTCGAATCAACCTTCCCGCCCCTGTTCATTTCCCAGACTCAACCAGCAGGTGGTGCTGTCTTCTGTGGTATCCCTCTTGTTTTGGTTTACATGTTTTGACTTTTCTATGCGTCCATCAGCTCGAAACATCACTCTGGCCCAGCATTTAAAGCTCTGCGAGCTCCCGTGGCTCTGCAGAGGAAGCGTCTGGTGATTCCGATGAAACAGACCGAGCTCGCTTTAGATTATTAAGATATACAATGATTACAATTTGTGAGCCACACACTTTTCCCTCTGATCTCTCTGTGGTTTTCAGCCAGCGCATTATCAGCGGTAATAGAGTCGGATCTTCACGGACAAATCCCTTTAATGTCATCCGCAGAGCCCAGGGGAGACCACCCTCACTGGTAGCAGGGCGGTCGGAGCTAATTTCAACCCACACAATAGACTCATGTCTAAGGCTGGCTTGTAAGATCACATTATTTCTTTGTGTGTGTGTGTGTGTGTGTGTGTGTGTGTGAGAGAGAGAGAGTGAGTGATTGCAGATATTAAATCAGGAACTTCACTGTGTGAGAGGTGACACTCTCAGACTCCTGAATATTAACAATTGTAGAGTGAAGCGTCCCATAGACGAACAAGCCTCCTGAAAAAAATCAGCAATCCAACAGAAACCTTCGACAGCTCCCTCAGTTCTCTCACCAGATCAAGCCATGAGCTCAGACGTGTTTGCTGGAAAACATCAGGTCGAGTGCTTCCCTTTTGGTTGAGCTGAGAAGCTTTTTTTTTTTTTTTTTTTGATGCTGCAGCCATCCCAGGAATGATGTCATGTGTGTGGGAAGGTATTCCTCTCAGACACAACCTGTCTGCTCCTCTCCGGGGGCCACAGTAACTCGAGCTGCCTTGAAAGTCTGGGAGCGAGCACCGGTCACTTTGCAGACAAGGGCGTTATTTATTTTTTCTGGAGGAGACTCAATCCCTCCTCCTGCTGCTCCGAGGCACCGTCCTGAACTCTCTGGCACAAAGCACTTTCCTTTTCACCCCCTCCAGAGACACACAAGAGCCTGCGAGCCGAGTCGCACGGCCCCACTGGAGAGCCGGAGAAGTGGCAGGTTGTATAACATGATTAGTCATTGTTAATGTATATAATCACAGAGATTTGGGATACTAAAGCTCTTAAGAAGGCTACAGGCTGTGTGTCTGTTGTTAAGATGCTAAGCAGATATTGCGAGTGTTCCCATGCAGCGTTTAAACATCACGAATGCTTTCTTCTACTCCAGTCCACTTCAAAGTCATAATATCCATATGAAAGACGCCTATTAGAATCATACGCTGCGTGCTCTAAATTGTACATGCAGAATATGATTATGTGATCATTTGGGGCCCTGAATAACAGATATATGTACTAAAATAAGCATTAAACAGATATAAAGTGCCTTCCTAAAGTTTTGACGCCCATTGAACTTTTCAATATACAAGCACATTGGGTTAGCACAAAACAGTGCATAATTGTGAGGTCAACAGAGCATAGCTATTTAGTCGAATTGATTTAATACTGCGATCATAATCTTGTGTCTGTACTAGCTTTTACACATCTGGACACCAATGTTTTTGATCATCCTTCGCAAAAAAAAAGCTCAAGCGCTGTCAAATTTGATGAGGAGCCACATATTCTCATTTGCACAAATGTCCGGACTTTGACTGGGCCATCCTAAAGACATGGGAGTGGTTTGATCTAAACTGTTTTGGCTGTAGGTTTGAGGTTGGTCTTGAGCTGTGAGGTGAATCCCTGTCCAGCTCTCAGGTCTTTTGCAGCCTCTAACAGGTTTTCTTTCATAAGAGCCTACAGTTCCACACATTTTCCTATCATCTATTGTCAGAAAAGCATCCCCACAGCATGATGCTGCCACCACCACGTTTCACCGTAGTGAGGTTGCAGTCAGGGGGGTGTTCGGTGTTAGTTTAATCTTGCTCTCCTCTGACCAGAGCATGTTCTTCCTTACAATAGTTAGGGTGAACTTTTTTGTGTGATTTGTCTTTGCTTTTTTTTCCAAACAAAGTCTTTTTCCTTCATGAGTTTCACAAACGTCAGCTTTGTGAGGAAGATTTATTTTTTTGCCAACTTCTCCCTCATGAGCTATAAATCTCAGCAGCTCCTCTAGAACATTTTAGGAGCTTTCTGACTGCTTTTCTGATTAATGTCTGATGTGTTATTTTAGCTGGATGGACATGTCTTGGTACGTTTGCAGTTCAAACTCTGTTTTGTGATAATGGGTCAAACAGAGCTGCGAGCATTAATTTGTTTTTCAAGCTTGCTTTAGACTTCTCCACATCTTTATCCCTCGACTGTTTGGTGTGTTCCTCGGTCTGAGGGAGATGATTGTTCGCCAATGTTCTCCAACAAACCTCTGAGGGGTTCAAAGTGCAGCTGTATTTATACATGGATTAAATTCTGTATTACTATTACATTGAGGTGTCAGAAAAAAGAAAAAAAAAACGGAGGGATGGACGCAAATGCGTGCCACACCTTTCAGATTTTTATTTGTAAAAACCTTTCTTCTCCTCCTCTGTAACACATAGCTGGAGTTATATTGCTTTGTGTTGCTCTACGAAATGAAATAACGCTAAAATACAATGAAGTTTGTGTACATGAAAATGTAAAACAGAAAAAAAAAGTTCAAAGATATGAACAATTTCATTTATTATTTTTATTCCCTGCATGACTTTATAATATCTGAGATAAAGAGGCCTCATTCAAGACGAAATGACGGGGCGTCCTGTTTACTGTTAGCAATGTATTCAGCTCCTCATTCAGCTTTTGAGCCAACTTCGTGTTCAGTAGCTGCCGGACGTATCCAAAGCGTCTGTCTTTGGGGACGGTCTGTATGCGGGTGAGCAGTAATCCTGCTGAGGATCATGACTCAGCAAAGCAGCTGTAAATGCACATTACAACAGGACGAGACAAGCTTATCATCGCAGAGGTTATTGTTGACCTACTTTTTAAATATTTTTTACATGAAAGGCACAGCTTGCATGAAGACGTAACAGGAAAATGTCTACCAGACAGCAATGCAACAAATCCTCGCTCGAAAACATTGAAACGCTGCAGCGTTCTGAGTTAGAGTGCTGCAATCGACTGGCTTAAAAGGTTATGCGAATCAATACAAAGTTGTTTTGGGCACCAGCCCTATTATATTAATGTCATCCTGAGAAATAGGCGCTAGCTTAGGTGGCTTCTCTGGCAGCCTGTTTTCCATTTTAACTCTAGTTACAGGCTCTTTGATGCAACAGAGAGATCGGAGCTGAGAGCTGTTTTGGAGTAGGCCTTTGGCATTAATTGCCGTTTCAGGCAAAAGAAAAAGCCCTCGTTTCTGTCATTCCACTCTTGCATTGCTATTTGGTGTTAATGTAATACATGCAAGCGGGCAAATTGAGTGAATAATACTCTGAGTCCTCATGAGAGTCGCTCTGTGACTACTGAGGCAGCTAGTTGTGCAGCCAAGGATGACACAGAGGTTGAAGTGGTCACACATTTACTCAACTCTCTCTCTCTCTCTCTCTCTCTCTCTCTCTCATTCTCTCTCTCTCTCTCTCTTTCTGTCCCTCTGGCACATGTTCTTCCCAAGGTCATATACTGCATTGCATAATAATGTAACAAAAAAATGGGATCGCACCACACACATGCATGCAGAAAGTAAACTGTGCGACAATAAAGAAAAGAACAAGCAGACTAAAAATAACGTTGCGTTCATCGCCCTCCGGGCGTCGGACCACCACTCTCGACTTCGCATCTCATAAGTCGAGTGTCAAGCTTCGGATGCAGCTGAGAGTTTGCTTCCTGAACTGTGTGTGAACCCTTAAGACACACATGCCTTAGTGGACATGAACATCCATGAAGGAACTCTGTGCTTCTGTGTTTCAAATGGGCTTTTTCTTTATGACCACTGACGGGCCAGGAAACAACCTATGGCAGATTTGTAATAAAGCAAAAGAAAAAAAAAAAAGAAAAGCACCCACCTTATTCAACCTTCCTCTACCTTTTTCTCTGTCCCCCCCAACCCCCTCCTCCCTTCTTCTATCATTCCATTCTTCTCCTCCACCACCTCTCTCGCGTGGCCTCGGGGAGCTGTTAGCTGTCTGGATGCTGACACTCTATTGTGAGCGCTCATTGATTTCCCCTCTGCTCCCCGCAGCCAGTCAGGCCAGTCAGCATGGGGCCCCGTGCTGTCTTGCGACCACCCGGTCAACATTCACAGAAACACGGAAGAGAAACGGAGAAAAAGGATTGAGCACAGACACTAAGACAGCGGCAGCGTCTATAAAAGCTGCCCAAGCTTCCAGAGGCCGGCGAAGTCATATTATCTGCTTTCTCTCCTCCCCTGTTTCTGTCGCTCAGCTCCTCGTTCTTCTCACAGCCAGAAGAGATCAATGGTGTACTCAACCAGACTTCACTTGTCTTGTTTTAAAATAGTGCTCCTCTGTTTTTTTCGTCCGCAGGAGAGGATCCATTTACTGACCCCACAGCTCCTCGACATATCGAGAAAATTAACCCTTGTTTCACCTCCTCCAATAAAGCCGTTAAGCTGAAATTTTCAAAATGTTCTCATGTCAATTTTTTCGAATCAATTCCTCAAGATGTGCACCCTCTCTCTCCTCACTCTGTTGATTTTAAAAGTACACTAGGCCTACAAAACAAACAACAATGCTCCAAAGAGACAGAACAAATAACAACCCCCCCCACCCCCCAAAATCTTCTAAAAATACACACAAACAAAAATTAAACAGAAATGGAAAGCTACAAAACTCAAATTCAGTGTCATAAAACTCAACAAACAGAATGCAAAATTTCAAGTGAGAGGATACATTTGGCTTTACAAGAAGTAACAAAAGAACAATGGATTTCAGAAAACATGTTAACATTTCATGAAAACAAAGCAAACAACTAAAAAAAAATACAGCAATCCAATAAACTAAAAAAATAACAGTAAAAAAAAAAAAAAAAAACGTTTCCTGTGGTCTAATGTAATCATTGTATCTTTCGACATTGTGCTTTTGGTTTTTGACCTTCGATGTGTTTTGACCTCATAGAAATACTCTTGGACATTACATGACTTTTGCATAAATGTCCACTGGCTATAGTTTGGGTAGAGGAAAACTATTTTAAGACTTGGCTTTAGAGAACTGTAATCTATTTGCATTGTTATATATCGAATAAACAATCACGATGAAAAAGAAATATGCAACAGACGACTTTGGATTTGTGCTGTTGTACCCAACAACTTCCTTTGATGCTGTGGATCACAAACTCCTCATCTCTGCACTGGAGTAATTGCTAGTTTCAGTCCCACACTGTAAATCTTTTGTGTCAGCATCAGTGTGTTTTCTATCAGCTTCTACTTGCGTTCCATGAGGAATACATCAAGGCTTCAGTCTTGGTCCAGTTCTATTTTTTTTTTTTGTTTGTTTGTTTGTTGACAAAAGCCAAACATTTTCTTTAGTGTTTATGAAGATGACTGCCAGTTTATTTTTTGCAGAAGAACATTGATAACCGCTCTGAGTTGACTCTCCTTAAGTACCATTTTGTCATCTTGTGATAAATGAAGCTGAAATTTGTGAATTGACATGAGAGCAACACCTGCAGGATATCCTGTGTTGACCTTTGCTCTTCAGTCCTTGTGTAGGAGAGAAGCAATATCATAAATTTGCGTGTTAAAATTGACCTTTAATTTCAGAGTGGTAAACACAGTTGGCAAAATCTGCTTTTTTTCCAGTTCAGGTTGCAAGACATTAAGCTATTATTACATTTCCTTCATGTTTTGTTTTGTTTTCTTTTTCTTACATTTAGATTTTTTTTTACTACCTAAATTTGTTGATATCTCCCACTTTTCTATTCAGCTGTGCTTCACATTTGCTGCAAACAATTTCTTCCTGCTGCCATGCTCTTGACAATTAATCACCCATTTATATTTCTTAACAGAGGAGAATTTGTCCTCTTTCACATAGTGTGACTTTCAAATAACGTTATCTCATGGAACTTGAGCTACATGGCTCAGAGGCAACAGTGGGAAGAGTAGTCATCCTGCAATCCGGAAGTTGTGGCTTCCTCCTGCCAGATCTCGATGTGCCCTTTGGTGAGGCACTTAACCCTAAGTTGCCTACAGGTCTTTGTATGGGTGTATGACTGTGCCCTGCATAAGTGAGTGGGACTTGTTGAATGTGGCTCCAGCATAAAGCGCTTCGAGTGGTCGGCATGATTAGAAAAGCGCTACACAAATTAAGTCCATTTTACAATATCTTCATCTTGAAAGCATGCTTACATTTGAATCTGTGTTTTAAACATGAGACCCGCAAGCTGGAACTGTTCTGATTAAATCTAAATGATTTAGCAAGTTTCTATAAAAAAACAAAACAAAACAAAAAAAACTGTAACTTTTTTTTAAATGCTTGTGCAAATTTTTGCGACTAAACCCCGGACAAATTTCTTCTTCACCTTCTGTTTTCGGTTAATTTGAGCTCGTCTTTTTTTGCTCAGAACATTCTGACACGAATGCATTTTTAAAATTAACTAGGGAATTTTGTCTCTTTTAGCAGCTTGCATTTTTTTTTTAATCTTGTGTAATTTTTCAGTAGTTTGTTCAGCCTAGTTTTTAAAGTGATTTAGAAACAAAGCGGTATGATATGTCGTGGTTGGCTGTTTTGGATTGACGCCCTTATAACAGTCATATTACTGTAGTCTACTGTAACAGACTTTAGAAAGAGTTTCATTACCAAGACAGTACCACAAGTCCAACCACTGGTGTCAGTCCCTCCTGACAATGTGACTCGTTTCATTTTTAGGGTTCTCAGTCGCTGCAGAAGTTTGCTGGTGCAAACAACTGGGTTGCACAGTACAACCACCATCACACCTCCATGTGAACAAGAGAGCTTCAGCGCAACTAAATTTCTCCTTCCATCATGTAACTACAAGAAGCATCCATCACTCCCGCCCCAGAGCTGCTTCAGCACAGAGAAGCAATGTCAGGAGCAGAAAGATGACAGAGAGAAATGAGGATCATTTAGTATTTAAACAAAGTCAGAAAACGAGTCTGGCTTGATTGTCATTAATGTGCTGAAGACTAAGTTGTTTTCATATGGTAATTTGATCTGCTAAAACACAATGTGGGTTAACCTTGTCAAAGCTTATTCCTTCTGGTTTACGTTGACGCACTCGCTTAACGTTTAAAATGCAGCACACGTGAAATTATACGCAATTCAGTCTGAACCCATATGTATTAAAATCCATCCATCTTCTTGGCAGCCATTTGACTAAATTATTTGGAGAGGGTGAAGTGCATGCCATGCAATGACAACAAAAAGCTCTTCAACAAGACATTTTTTTTCTGAACTGCAGGATGACCTGACCAGCTGCAGGCCCTTAACACCCATAGCATGCCCTATTGCCTTTTAGTTAGTATAAAACAAAAACTTGATGGATGAACCAGAACATGAGATAGTATTATCAGACTGAAAGCTAAGTGGAAAAAGTCACCAAGAGATATGCCATCTGCTGATTCCAAGTCATCAAAATTACTCTGCTATAGAATCGGAGAATGCTAACATTACGCTTTAACAACATTACCTCCCATCTCCCACAACCCTCCACAGCTTCTAAATGTCTAAATTAGCTCAAACTTAAAGAATGTTTCGTTGTTTTTAAGATGTCTACGTAGCATTTAAAAAAAAAGAATGTACTTTTAGATTGACAAATCCTGAAACACACATTCGACACCAAATAGAGGTTCTTTGTAACGGTTTAGGGAACTAAACTGTTATAAAGACCAAATTATTCAATAGTAATAACATGTTGTGAAATGCAAAAACCATCACAAAAATGGGTTCTCTTGGTGTTACACAAATTTTCTCAAGACGTTTTTCAAGATACTGTAAAAATCTTTCCTCATTTCTTTCTCATGACCATCATGGGGCCTCTGCAGAAGTAGAGGCTTGCAAAGAGCCAAAGAGTGAGGACACATTGACATAATTCATCTTCAGAGGCCATTTAAAGGTAGAAAAAACATGAGCTCCCAGATACAGCATGTGACATTGACTGCTAACCTCATTTCCATTGTAGAAATATGCTTCCCTGAAATAAAAATGAGAAACTGCCCAAGCAGCTGATGTCACTGGTTGCATTTGTCCCCATCAGTGATCATGGCTGCTTTGACCAGAGGGCTGGGGTGTCCTTGAGACACATTGATACAGACCCCCCCACCCCACACCCAACCCACATGGCTACCCAGCCGCCTCCCTCCTTTCACTGCTGATAGCCTGCTCAGGCTGTACACTGCATCAGTGTCAGGAACCCTGCAGGCAGGAAGCTAAAAGGATGGCAGACACTTCCTCCCCTTCAAAGAGAGGTGCCCGAGCCAAGAACTGCAAACAGGAATCTGACCCTTGGACTTGTGACACAGTGTGAAGTGAAATCGTAAACTGAGCACAGCAATTGTTATCACTTTCGTTGGCGATCTTCTATCCAAAAGTTTCAGCCAAAGGAAGTATGGTGCGGGTCTGGTGCACACTGCACGTGCAGGACTAGATTTCCTGTTTGTTTGTTTTTCTTCTTTCGTTTAGTGGTGTACGTGGTATTACGTTATCTATGCGTCCATTGATTGTTTATTCCCACCCCAACGCGCACGCACACTACAGAAATCCTGCGTGTAGGCACCGCATGAGGAGTGAATGATTCTAACTGATGCGCTGCGAGCTGAGCGGCCCTCCCTCTGGGGCAGTTCAGCCTTGCCTGACTGGGAACACAGGGGAAGTCAAGAGATTGCGTGCAGACGTGCGTGCGCGTGTGTGTGTGCGAGGGTGCGTGCGTGTCAGGAGGAGAGACATTGTTCCTTGACGTCAGCGCTCAGCCCAGCCTGCCGCTGCTCTCAAACACGTCTTTGTTATTCCGAGGCTTCCACAGGAGGACGGCCGCCAGCAAAACACGGAAACTGGCGTATGGAGCTGCTGGAGCGGGGCCCAGTATGCAAAGATTTACATGCCAAAATAACCTTAGACGCCCGTCCACATTTCTTGTGGGCGTATTTCTAATCATTTATGTTCGGCTGTTTCTTGACTCACTATCATGCTCAACAAGACTTTGTTTTAATAGTATTTTGAGTGTACATAGATTGAGTGTATAAATGCCTCTACCACCAGCTATAAATATTTCAAAAACAATGTAATACCAAATGTAGCTAAAACAAAAACAACATAAAAAAACAAACAAACAAACAAACAAACAAAAAAAAAAACCCATGAAATGTTGATATCTTGATAGGAGTAATCCAGACTTTGAACAAATAAAATACAATAAAAAACAAAAATAAAACAGCCAAATGCAACATTTAACAGACAACTGAAAACTATTGTAAATTTCCATTGTTCATTTTTTAGTACATTTTGCATTCATGTAAAAAAATAGAAAAAAGTACTTAGCTTTTGTTTAATCAGATGAACCTGAAAATTTAAATAAACATTGGTCTTTAAAATGACTAAATAATTTCAAGTAAAGAATATTCAGGTAAAAACCAAGATATATAAAAATATAAATATATTTATATTTTTATAAATATAAATAGATTTATAAATAAATATCATCACTAACAAATGTTATACCTATAGTAATACTACTACTACTACTAATAATAATAATAATAATATGGCTGAAAAATATGTGCATTAAGAAACAGGTCACAGAAGTTAATTACTGCATATTTCCAGCAGAGGTATTGTTATAATGTTACTATTACGTCTAACCACTGATGTCCTTCCGCAGGAAATCTAGGCCGCCTTTTTCCTCCCACCACCGCGCACGGCTCTCTGTGGTAACTGAATAGCCAGTGTAATCTGACACTTCAACTTGCCGTGCTCTACGGTAGTTGATTCAGTCAGTCAGTCAGTCAGTCACACCGTCTTCGGGGTTCTCTCACGTCGTCTTTGTGAAGTGAAGGGAGCGAAGGAGCGGAGCGCCGTAAACACGCGGCGTGGAGGAACAATACGCGGCTTTGCCTCTCAGCTTCGAGCAGAAAGTAAGTTTCGCGCCTGGTTATTTTCTCCTAAATTATTGTTGCAAACCGAGGTTTGAATGCTGGATGTGGGGCTTCTGCCTCCCGCTGGACGGCCACTACCTGCTAACAATAGGCTGACCTCCGGGAAACCTTTTAACAGCCGCTGGTGAACTGGTGTCAAGGGGGCAAATTCTGGTTGCGTGAGCCGCGACGGAGCGCTTTAATAGCCAGACTGCTTGCTCCATTGTATGTAAACACCGTGCGAACGAGTTGCGCTGAAGCGGCAGCGTTTATTGGGATTGTTTTAAAAAGGAGGTGACTGCATTCGGACAGTGCTGTGGAAATATGTTCGGAAGAGAGTGGCTGCAGGCTTATTTTATGTGTGTGTGTGGGTTAATGTGTCTTCTCGGTCGATCAGCTGATGGCTCGGTTGAATGTATGTCACTTAGCTAACAGTCAGCCGTGTGTCTGGGCTTGTTGACTCCCATCAAGGCTATTATCGGCTACCTGTTGTAATGCAATTAGCTGGCATGTCCAAGTGTTACTCCTTCTCTGCTGTGTTATACAACACCTGTCATGCAGCTTCTGTGATGTTTGGCACTTCGGTTTGAATGCATGACACTATTTACTGAATGAATTTCAGAATCTCACTGGCTCCCAGTAGGAGGTCAATTAGGACATTTGGGATCAAAGTCCTTCTTGCAACATTTTTCAAATCCATTTTTTTTTAAATTATCTGTTCAAGCTGATAAATAATAAAGTGTATTTACTGTACCCTTAATATTACAGTTAGACAGTGTCCAGATGGCCATAAAGCTGGTGCCCACTCTGAAATCTTGCAGCGCACACCCACCCTTGATCCTTCTCCACAGACTGGTTTGCACATCCTGTTTGCGCTGCACAAAACCCAAAATCAGTATCTGTGTTGGTAACCAGCAGTGCCTCATTTGGTCTCAGCCTGCAGCCCTGTGTCTTAAGTCTGGCAGACCCTCCCCGTTAAATTCCTGCCGTCTGGATGTGAGGCCAGCCAGGGCAGAGCGCAGCACAGAGAGAGAGAGAGAGAGAGGGGGGAGCTCAGGATGGGAGGAGGGATAGCTGGAGAGAGAGGGAGGAGGAGGTGGAGACTGCTGCTCTTTCATTACCCTGCAGCCTGCTTACAGGACTGCTGAAGTTTAGGACAGGGTGATGTAGAGCTTGTATTCTTAGCCTGAATCCCGCTTCCTACCGTTAGCCCCTACCCCTTTGCACTTGATAATTCCTCTAAAAAAACAAAACAAAACCCCCAAAACAAGAGAATAAGAGAATAGCTATTGGTCCTGCAGCAGACATCAACATACATTCATTGTAATTCTTATCTGATGCAAAAATATAATTCCAAATCCATGTTATTGATAAATAAGTGCAGATTACAGATATTTAAAATACACTTTTTTTTTAGTTAACCAGTATACTTACAACAAATATACTATATAGTATGTACATAGTTGTAAAATGTAAAATCCTGTGCAAAGAAGCAAGCAAAGTTCTGTTGTGGTTGACACTCAGCTGGCTTAATTAATTATATCCTTATAATCTCATGCCCATCCATTTTTGTTGTTGTTGTTGTTGTTGTGCTTATAAGAATTTACTGGATGATTTATTGGAAATTACTCACATTATGTATGCAGATGATCTTGTGAGTTTTAGTTCTTCAAGTGCAGGTTTTCAACAGCTGTTTTACTCTGCAAAACGTAGGACATCATTTTAAGTACAATGCTTGTAACAGTGCTGTTACGATCTGTTCAACAAAAGAAGGCAAATATTCTTCTTTCAAACTGTCAGATAATATAAAAAAGTGTCCGTGAGAAAACTGAAATATCTTGGAGTCTTGAAAAGACCAAGTTGGGACAGTGCAAGTGAACTGTTTGTGACAGCCGGAGTCAGCACTCTGTAGGCTCTGCTCGGAAACCTGATGGATACGTTTATATGCCGTTTAACTGAATCTGAAAGTAAAGCTATCTCTGCCCTAGTTAACCTCATTGTTGTGCTACATGCAATGCCTTTCACAGCCATAGAGAAACGTGTCAAATTTTATGTAATCTTTTTTGGTGAATTTATTTCTGTTGTTTGATTGTTTGTTATCCTGTTTTTTGTATCTCCACTCAAAAGATCAGGGCGGCGGAGAGTGCAGATGTTCTAGTTTTTAGATTTCATCATGAAGTCTAAAAACTAGATGGCAGTTTTATAGTATTTTACAATTGAAGACTTTCATTGCATTTTTAATTTTTTTATTTTATAACATTTATTGCTGCTGTTTTCCCTCTTAAAAACTCTGTGTTTAATCTGTTCTGTAGTTTACATGGCGTTTATTTTAGTCGTCTAATAATCATTAGTTTATTTGTGTCAGCAGTTTTGGTGTGATGTTTTGCGTTCTCGTTTCTTTGTTCGAACATTTGCAAAGCACTTTCTGATGTGTGATCTGTAAAGAAAATCATATTGATCTTTTTTATTAAAATTTTTGTGTTTTTGTTGTGATAGTTTCTTTTTTTTTTTTAAAAAAAAAAAAGCACATTCCTTTCTGTTTGTTGCTTTTGTTAAAAAAATTGAACACGTTTTAAAAGTCATTCTGACGGTTAAATGTTGCAAAGTGAAACATTTTATCTGTTATTTTTATGGTAAACAGTAATATACAGTGGTTATAGTGCCTTCAGGTTGAAAACTATTTACATTTGTGAGTGGGTCTGGAAGCATCTGGCTTTTCTGTTTTCAATTGCAAACGCCTCAGTTTGTAGGTGTGAACCTCACGTCACACCTTTGTGCTAGTGCTCTGATATACAAAATAAAATGATATACCTCACCCTTTAGAAATGCTAATAATGCCTATAGTTTTACAGTGAGCAGTCTAAAAGTGTTTTCCAATTCACAAAACGTGACGAAGACGTTTCTGTCTTCATTTTAAAAGTACAAGTTTACAAACTCAGAATATTTCACCAACAAGCCTCTAATTCTTGAATTTGGCGTTGTATTCATTGCAAAAGTGTTGCATTGGATTGCAGGTGTTCATGTCGTTACGTCCACTCCCTCTTTGTGTCTGTCTAAGAAAGTGTGTAAACACACACTAAGAACGAGCGCACCCTCCAGTGTCTCCTTCCTCTGTAATTTAAATTGGTGATGTAATGAAATTGTTTTAGCAGCAACACTTGTCAGGCGCACCACATTAATTAGTGCTGCTGTTCAGATTTTTTTCTTTCTTTCTCTTTTAAGACCCTTCTTCTGACAAACCGAAAGGAGTTGTAACTCATTCCAGAAAAACTTGAAAACCGAAGATGCATCCATTCAAAGTGGGTTACCAAATAAATTGGCAACAAAGGAGAAGGAGGAATTAAAGTCATCTGCAAGTGTTTGAAATGTGTGTGTGTGTGTTGGTGTGTGTTGGTGTGCCTGTGTAACTTTTCTTTCCGTCTGTTGTCCCTCTTGGGGCCTCTCTGCAACCAGCCAGGCAGGCAGGCAGGCAGGCAGGCTGTGAGACAAGACAGAGAAGCGTCTGATTCAGTAAACAGGCTAAAGGCTCCTGTAGACTCACTCTGAAATCAAATTTGGATGTTTTCAGAAGCTCAGAGGATGGGAGCAAATACAGGCAGACTCTGTGAGGCTGGATTCTCTGGCTCTCCAGAGTGCCAGACTGTGAAGAGGTCACACTGGAAATACGGCGGGAAAACGCTCGCATCTTTAACACGCAGGGCTTGGAAAGTCTAGCAAAGTCTGGGATACAATTTGATCTTTTTCCAAGTCTGGATAAGTATGGAAAAATATAATTATGTATGGAAAAGAAAAATGTAGGAGTCTCCAGTCTTTCCCCCCCCCTATTAAATTAACAAAAATATAGTATTCTGAATTTCAGAAAAAAAAAACCAAAGGCCTTTTTTTATCTTGAAATGTAGATTTAATGTAGATTGTCATAAGCTTGTTAGTTCATTGGTTGTTTTGTTTTACTAACTTGATGAGAAAATCACAAATAAAGACACACAAATACAAAACTAAAATTCTTTTTCTGTTTTTTTTATTTTTAGATTTTTAGATTTTTGGATCAGGGTTTTAAACTGAACCCGTTTTGTAAATGTAAAAGTAGAACGACGCCTTTTTCTGTATCGCAGAAAATCTACAATTACAGTGAAATCTCTGAATTTTTGGACAGAAGGATAAAGATAAAGACAAATGTGAAAAATCACATCATACGTTTCAAGGATTTCCTCAGAAAAGTCGCTAAGCCCGGTGGTTGGGGCGCTCAGCAGTCATTCATCCAGCGGCTCACTGTGTTTTTGAATTAAAAAATGTTTAAAGTTGATAGGAAATTTGAAAATATCACTTGATAATTATGTGTCATTGGAAGATTAATATCTGAACACCAATTATAAAGTCTTCAAAAATGCAAACATTTAAAAACACTTCAATAAATTAGCAATGTTAAGCACAATTAAAGCCTGGTGGCCCGCCAGGCTTATAACACACTGGGGGAAACCCTGTGTTTCCTTTCCCAGACAGATTATAGCTCATTAACTTTTTTTTTCCCTTTTTTGTCATACCTAAAAATGTAAGGGATGTTATTTTTTTGCAAGATAATTTTAAAAATTGTTTATTTCCAAATAAACAACTATGGTGTCTAACTTAATATTTAGGAAGAAAATGCTCTGAATTACCATTATGTGTTAAGATTGGCACTTCATCCATTGCAATCATAAAATAAGTCTTAAGAAACCATTCTTTGGCTGATCATTAATTATTTATATTACTGTCACCATCACATCGTGTGTCAGAGAGCAGTCAGTGTTACACACCTCAGTAGTAAAACACGATTTCAGTAAAACAGAAACCATTATAGAGTTGCCATTTTGAGCTGTTTTTAGCATTTAGCATAATTAGCATTACTAACAGCAGTCCCTGTTTGTTTTTCCTGCAGAGTTTATTCAAAAGACTCCCAATATTTTCTATGCCCGTTTCCAGGAAACAGACATGCTAAGTTGCTCTAACCCAGAGCAACTTTGGTGTCTGCAGAAACGTAATTCCCTGACCTAAAATACAGTTTTCTTTCTAAGAAAATCTGTACATCTTTTGTGCTTCATAAAGAATTCATTTATGAACATCTTTCGGACACTGACAGGAGCCAAGGTTCAGTTTTCCTGCAGTAAAAACTTCCACAATGAAAGTCTGTTGAGCTCAGTACAATCTGAAAGTGCCTTGTGGTGCATTCACTTATCGAAAAAAAAATAAATAAATAGATTTTCTATCTCCATCCAGGTGATGTTTTATCACACGCTGCTAAACTGGAAGCCAAAAAGATTTGTGTTATTTTGTAGTCTGCAAACCGTACAGATGATTAAGCCAAACAAGGTAATGTAAGATTTACACAAAATTATCGTTATCGTTACTAAATTACTAAAACCTGTAAAATTTAAGTCTGAAAAACTTATAGAAACCTGAGATAAAAACACAACAGAACTGCAAGTTGTAGCTAAGTATGAGGAAGATAAAGGTTTGCTTGCAATCACATACTTGTTTCCTCACCAAACAAGCAGACAAATAGAAAATATTCCCTTCTAAGCACCATATTGGTAAACATCGAAGGTAAGAAGTATTAGATGTTTGTGTCAAGAAATACGTCAGGTCGCTACAAGTTGCAGCACATAAATCGCCCGCACAGTTCATCAGGCACGTCTGCTCCCTGTGCACAGAGGCACTACGGCATCCTGAACCCTTGCTTTTGAGCCCTCTACGAAGCAGCGAGGTGGTAATTTGAATTCAAGGAAAACAACTAATTGCACATGTTGCAGTAATTAGCTTTTTGTTGCTCAGCAGTTCACTGATGTCGCACGCGGTCCTCGCTGCTCTCTGTGCGGCTGCAGCCTGCTGAACGTGCTAAAAACCTGCCGATCGCTAATCAATGTTTTGACAGCCCCGACGTTTCATCTGACTGTTGGAGCCGTTTTAAAGGAGTGCTGTGAAAATGCTTGCAAAGTTTTTTTTGTTTTTTTTTTTCTTGACACAGATTCTTGGTAGTCTTGTGTCTCGCCTTCAGTATGAACCCACCCACTTGTGTCCAGCGGGGAAGCCAGACGTTGCGTATGTCTCTGTTTTTGTCTGAAATCATGCTTTATTTTTGTTTTAGGTCAATCTTTTGCTTTGCATTTGACCATTTTCTACTTTTTCTTTTTTTTTTTTAAATTAGAAAAATTGTGTTGTTTTGCAAATACAGGCATTTTGTGAGCCCATTCCCTTGTGTCAGACCTTGGAATTCTTCCCAATCGTAATAAGCCTCCGGTAAGCTCTCTCGTCCAGTTAAAATCTGGTAATCACGGTTCAACTAATGCACGAGAAACGTAGCGGCCAGCAGATAAGTCAGAATAAGTCATCCCGCTGACTGACTGTGATGACATCAGAGTGCTACAGGAAGCCAAAATGGACCAAGATTAGACGTCGGGATAAGAAAACCTCAGCCTTGGCGGCGGGCTCCTCACCGCCGTCTTCTGCTCATGGCTCAGGCAGGGCTGGTTTGAACTCGCAAGGCAGTGGGAGGAGGGCGGCAGAGTCATTGTGAATAATGCTGAGTCCCTTGGAAAGGCATTTAACCTCATGGAGAGATGGGCGGCATTGTTTGGCCACCTACTGTAGACGAGTCCCAGGAGTGCTGAGTGGGGTGCTGCTGCTGTTAAAGCCCATTGTGAGAAGTAGATTATACCAGCTGGAGGCTCCGAATTGTGTTTTAACCACAACTATATCACGGCAAACTTGCCGTTGCCTTGAAATTAGTCGTTGCTGTTTAACGCAGACAAAACATTAAATCGAAATGTTCCTGACAAGACGCTGCTTCAGCCTTGGACGGTGCCAACACCAGGGAAATGAGACCTTTTTAGTGATTTTTTCCTTTTCTTTTAAAAAACAATGAGAAGATACAGTGCTTTGCAAAAGTGTTCATACCCTTCTAAACTCTCCACTTTTTGTGACGTGACAATGAAAAACTTCAGTGTATATTTTTGGGGTGAGTTGTCACAGCTTTCTACACATAGATGCTGAAGATTGTAGCTATTCTTTGAACTGTTTGTCTGATAGATCAAGCTCAGATTGAATGAAGAGCGTCTGTTTCAAGTCTTACAGCAGAATCTCACTCAGATTTAAATCCTGACTTTGACTGAGCCATTCTATCATTCATTTCCGTTCACTTTACCATTGCCACCGACTTTGTGTTGGTCTATAATGGGGTCCGCAACCTTTACATCTCTAAGAGACGTTTCTACACCCAGTCCTCTACAAATGGATTTTATCCAGAGCCATGCAACTGATTGGACTCTGCTAAAACTTTTATCTATAGATATCATACGTTTACTGTGTTTTGTTTTGAGGTTTTAAATAACAGCAATTAGTTTTGTAGCTTTCGGAACAAAGAGAAACATAAAATCTAAAATAAAAGTAAAAAGTGCTCTTTCTTTAAGTTCTGTATATTTTTCTTAAAATTGACTTGCACTCAATTTAATCATAATTTTTATGTGGCTATTCAGACAGAAGAATTGCTAAAACCAACCCTTTTTTTTTTTTAAGCCAAACTTGTTAAGAGCTGATGTGAGAGGGGCTAAAGATCCACATATGGCTCTAGAGCCACAGATTGTTCTGTCACATAAAACTTTAATAAAGTTCCCTGCAGTTTGTGGTTGTTATGGGGCATATTTTAAAAGGCTCAGGAAGCATCCAGAGTCTTGCAAAGTGCTGTAGCAGAGCACAGGGAAGGGGAGAGTAAAGTTTCTGGTCCACCCTGTCTCTGTCTCCTATATGTTTGTTCTTTGATGACAAATTCAGAGAATGTCACAATGGCCACGTCCTGTTCCCCCCCTCTCCGGAGAGAGACCGGGGTCCTTGAATCATAACTGACACTCGGCCGCAATGGGAACAGTCCGAGAGTCAAAGAACACACAGGAGGAACAAAATGTTCCCTCTATCTATCTGGTCGTCCACCAGAACCGCCTGCACTCAGGACTTCTCACCATCACAAGGAATTTCCCTCACTTTTTTGGAGGGAGCGTTGATGAAATCTGCACAGAGCAGGGCTGAAGCTAGTGTGTGCTGGTTTGACAGAGAGAGAAAAGGGCCGTGTCACAAAAGCAATATTATGTGTCTGAGTGAGTGGCGTTGGCGTGTGTCTGTTTGGCTTGTAAATCCTGTTTAAGCTAAGCAAACTCATTGTCCTCATCCTCCAACTGTGTGCTGGGTGTATGTGTGAGCGTGTGTTTTGTTTGTGTATCCCCTCCTTCTCCTTTCTCCTCATCCCCCTTTCTTTGAATTGTAAGTACAGTAACTAATTAGTCCCTGCTCACGCTGGGTTGGTGGGTTTACTGTTTCGTCTGTGTTTGCCTTTTCTCTTTAGTTACAGATGCATTCCTGCAAGCCGCTGCAGCTTCTTCCAAGAGGCGCTCACGCCTTAAACAGTATCCCACATGACTCCGTTTGTCAGACAGCCCCACAGGACTGAGCTCCTGCCTCCCGCTCGCGCAGTAAACCGACCAGTCTGGCAGAAAACCTCTGCACCTGCAGGATTCAGGAGTCAATAACCTGCTGTGCTTTTAAACCAGCACCAGCAGTAGATCTTTATGGAGTTTTTTTTTTTTTTTTTTTCTAGGATTTGAATTTATTTCAGCTACCCCCTTTCCACAGCGTTTTGCAATTTTTGTCTAGCTCAAAGACTGTAATGAATCATTTTTCTAAAATAAAACACCCAATGCTGTGGCTATAATTTGTGCTATAAACAGTCTCCTTGTCTAGTCGGCAGGAGTTCGCGCTGATGCAGATTTTTCTGCTGGAGGATGCGCAGGCGATGCACAGGGATGGCTAATATTCTGTAAAGGCGGTCAAATTGTCTCCAACGTGGCCTCCAAGGGAGACATGCGTCTTTGCTTTCTCACAATGTAAATTAACAAAGATTTACTAATGGCAATTATTGTTTGCCTGCTGTATTGGTTTTAAAAGGAGAATGCAGTCTGGTCTCACATGGATCTCCATGGAGGACGGAACAGGCCATAGCTACTAGTTTATAACATCTACAAGCTTAATTGTGTTTGGTTTCTTCCTAATCTGAAGGAAAGATATATATGTATCAATAGTTTTCAAAGATTATCACTAACAATGCTCTCGATAAGTGTGTAGTGTCGTTTGTAGTTAGCTCGTTTACTCTAGGTATCTTAGGGTAAACGGGCAATTCAATACAATAAGTAACTGTCTTAATTAACCCAATTTGTCATTGAAACAATATAGCAATTTCTGAACATCAAGCATCCAAGAGGCCGATGAATAGAAACGCACACCGCACATTTCAGATTCATTAATAAAAATATTTATTTGTAGAAAAAAAATAAAAACGATCACTCTCCTTCCACTTGACAACTATTCTTGACTCTAGTGGTCTACTACTTCAGATATCCTCAAAATAAATTGAAGTTTGTGGTTGTAATGTGTCAAAATGAGACACAATTGGAAGCGGATTTAAGGCCCTGTAGTTCTGGAAAGCAGGGAGAAGGATGTACACTAGCTGTTGAATTTTCCCGTCCAGTCATAGTTGTTATGGGGAGCCTCTTAAATCATATTGGCATATAATCATAAGCCTCACTGCCTTACTAAGACTATTTTTCTTCCCAATTTCTCTTTTCGGTGGCAGAAAAGTGTGTTACTATGTGTGGTGTGTTTGCCCGCTCAGTGCCCTCCCCTCGGTTTCGACACTGGCAACTGAGCCAGTCGCTTTCCCAGGGTTCTAAGGACCGCCGTCCCTTTCATTTTCCCGCCTGGGCGGCTCAGATAAAGGGGCATATTTAAACCTCTGTGTGGATACACCAGCCGTAAGGAAATAATAATAATAAAAGAAAAAAAAATAGAAAGAGAGATGGGTTGGTGGGCAACGGAATTGACTTTACACAGACGGAGAGGGAGAGAGATGAGGAAGCCATGGGGTGATGAAGTATGAGTAAAAAGTGAATTAATAAACAGTGGAAGCAGGAATTCGTCATATACGTTTGAATGCTACCAGTTCTGGTGTGAGATGTGCAAAGACCCCCGCTTCATCTGCAGCACAACACAGATAACCTGTACCCTCTGCTACAGGGGCACTGTGTTTCACTCCTCTTTGTTTTTTTTTCTAACCTCCCCTCGTTTTGTGTCGTCTCAGCAATCCGAAGACTCGTCGCAATCCGTCGTTTATCATATCCGTAATGAGAGCGGGGTAATCGTGTGTTTTCTGGAGACGGCGATGATACAAAGCTCGGCTCTTGCCTGGGATCAGCCCTCTGTAAACAATGTTTATCATTGTCTCCCAAGGCTGTTTAATTATCTGGCAAATATTATTGACAAACCAGCGACGCTCCCTGTATCTACAACATTCTTGGTTACTATTCACAAAGTCTATCCACTTGATTGTACCAGCAAATAATATCCAGCTGCCTTTATTGCTTACACTTTGTGGAAACGATGAATTGCGGGAGACGATTAAGGGACGCAGGGCGAGGTCGATCCAGATCTGATCAAATCTTTAATTCACATAAACTCTCTTCATTGTCGTACTGACAGAAGAAGGATAATCTGTCTAACTCTATTCTAAATATTTCTGAGGCTCTCTACTCCAAACTAAACACAACAATAATAACATGGCTTACGATATTGATATTTTATGAAGTTGACTGTTTATCACTCCCCACATTCATTGCCCAGTGGGGCAGGAAGTTTAAACACAAATATTTCATTTATAATTACCCTGAAACTCAGGCTTGAGATTCAGCATGCAGTTTAAAATTAACTTAATAAAAGCAACAGTAACAACAACAACAACAACAACAACAAAAAATGTATTTAAATATATAAAACCATTTTGGATCCCCTCTTACTACAATTTCAGAATATATATTCAAACGTTCTTGGACAGTGTCGCCCCATTTGCTTTATTTGCTGCGCTTATTTTAACCTCTGCTGGGTTTAGGCTGCGACTGCGTCAACATTATTCTCAGTGACTAGTTTTGCTCAAGCTTGTGACGTTGAGAGGTGCTTCATGACATCCGAAATACTTATAGCTGAAATGAAGAACAACATTGCTACCGGGGCAAAAATGACTTTTCACATATAGATTTGAGACAAAAAGGACTTTGAGTTAAAAATGGCTACAATAGATTATCTGGGCTCAGTCAGGGGGTTCTCTCTGTCTGTCTGCCTTGGTTATGTGTGCTCAGTTCTTCTTTGTGTGTCTCTAAACACTCGGCCAAGTTTACCTCTGATTGGCTTACAGTGACTATGTTACTCTTCCTCATCCAACACGCAGCACATTTTCGATTCTTTTCGCCCCCTCAGCTCCGCATTTTACTGTCGGTAACAGGAATTACTTGGTAAGGAAAACGTAATACGTCTGATTACTTGATACTGAAAAGAGCGACACCGTTAGTACCAACATTTATTTTAATGCTGCTATTCCCATCGCTGCCCATCATACTGTGTAAAACAGAGGCCACTTGTAGACAGCATAAATGTACAAATTTATTATGACATCATGCATAAGCAACAACAAAATTATGCTAGACACTTTTACCATAAAAACTTTTTGAATAACTTATGCTTTTAAACTCTAAATAAAAGAAAATGCATTTTACATACAAAACAGCAAAATGAGAGTAAACGCAATAAAAAAAAAAACCCTTAATCTTTAAACTGTTTAAAAGAAAAGACACTTTCTTCGGCAAACCCCACTCGGTTTGACGAGGCGCGATAACCAGGAAATGTGGTGGTGGGGAGCGGGTGGCGTGGAAAGGACGGACTACATCTTCCACTCGTGTTTCGCTTTATTGTGGGCAGCTGCGAGATAATCAAGGGGTTTCACTGGGATAGAAAGCCAAGCCCAAACAAGCAACTTCACGTTCAAAAACAAGCCCAAAAGAAACGCAAACCGCAACTCACAAGATTTGCAAGCGACTTTAAAGAAAAACAAGCCCAATGTTGCTTGTAATAGGCAGACTTTGCGACACTGTTTGCGATTTGTGGGAAGTTTATTTGGAAAACTACAATTTTATTTTGTCTCCTCAACCCCATTGTCTCTTGGCAGCAGGATGCGACACACCATTCAGTTTTCACCCAAACTGCAGCTCATTATTCCAGATCATGTCTAGCAGCCAGTGTTGTTACACACCTCTAATGTATCGCTTCCACAGACGTACTGCGACCTTCACATGTCGGTTCCCGCCGAGTGGAAGCTGAACGGCGTGTGTTGACATTGTTAAAGGCCCACGTGAGGACATCACACGCGCTCAGGTGGAGGGCGTGTGGTACGGTTGGGGTGGGGGGGGTCAGCTTGCCGTTCTGCGTCTAGCCTCACCCTCAGTCCTAAAGGGTGTTGCTAAATAAAGCAATAAGTGTCTCTTCTTTGAGCAAGTCTGTGCTGGTTAGCAACAACAACAGGAACCGATATTAGACTCGAACGTATGAATTATCGCCTGGCAGTACGTTACCTATGCACACGCATTCACAAACACACACCTCTGTGTGTCATGTCTCTGCAACCACGTCACCCTGAATATCAAATTAACATGATTGTTTAACAAGAGAGGAGGGGTGCCTTATTGATGTTGGCATGAAATCACCTTTGTCGTGCTGTGTGTTTATGTGAACTATGCGCGCGAGAGAGAGAGACATGGAGGGAGAGGGGTGTAGGAGAAGCAGCGGTTGCTTGGGGTGAGGTCCTGCCCTGATTTTCTCAGGAATTCCTTTGTTTTTGGAGCCAGAATGGTGGAAACTGAATCTGCCTAGCCTCGGGGGGCTCTGCAGCTTGAGAAGTCCCCCGCTCACCTCATTCTGACGCCATCTCTGATGGCTGTAAGGGGCAGCTCTGTTTTCAAAGCTCGGCGCTGCAAAGGTGCTTTTCAGCTTCCAGATGAAAGGGAGGGTGACTTGCACCCTCGCACCCGGAGGAGCCGATGCTACTCAAACATCAATGCTCTACAAGTCCAATGTTGATTCTTTCAGTCATGACCCATTTGGATTAGAGATGCAGCAACCAGGCCTTTTCCCAATTAGGCAATTCCTATTTTTAAACAAGAATTATAGCACATAAAAGGCTTTAGCTTTAAGTCGAACAGAAAAGTTAAACTACAAGATTATCAAAGCAAATGTGTCTAACCTCTATCTGATTTTTTTTAGTTTTTTTTATTAAAGTCAAAAAAAAAGTGCATCTAAGTTTATGGTTTTGGTTCAAACATTCGAAAACTAAAACTATTGGGAGGTCGTACTTCATTCATGAAGTACGACACATATGAACACAAATTAGATTTTTAACATTTGACAAACCTAAAGTGGAGGACAGTTTCAAACTTCAGACGATTGATTAGTGAATGTTTAAGTTGGATAAAAACATCTTGGAGTAGGATGAAATGCATAACAGCCTATTCTCCACTGTAACTGCTCCGCTTGGTAAATAAATTCCCATTTTAATCGTGTTTCAAGGCTTCTGAAAGGCCAACAGCAGCAGCCGAAAAGTTGTCAGCATCTGGTTAAAAGCTGTAAGATCTCACCTTCCGATCACGGCTCGTTAAAGCTGATAAACTGTGGGTGATGGTGTTTTAAGTTGCACAGAGATATCTCCATTTATCCCGAGCCACAAGTTTTCCATCTCCAGATCATTATCTGGTGGCCTGTCGCTTTAAGTAACCAGCTTCCACAGAGCGGAGGGTTTCCCTCTCATTTGAAAGGGGCTTGTGTTGAGCGAGTGGGTGGGGGATTCTGTTGAGGGTGGGAGGGCAGGGGCTTGTTGCCGGCCTCTTTTGAACCAGCCTCATTCTTCTCTCGAACCGTGGGTGGGGTGGAGGGGCTCGAGAGACGAGAGGGGAGGATGCAGGCGAGAGGCGAGGAGGTCCGATCACGTGAGCGGTAATGGTGCTCATGCCGCTTCCTTTCAGGCTGTCACCGTAAATCTGTTTGACGTGTCACTTTTGAAATCATTACAAGGGCTAAAAGCCCCTCTATTGGATTGTGGCGGACATGTAGGAGGGGTGGTGGGGGTGGCAGCAGCAGGTTTCCTTTGTGCCTTCTTGACGACGATGATAATCAAGTTTGTTTCTGGACATACCTCTGTGATGCTATAATTAGCTCTCTTCTTTTCTATTCTCATCAGGATTCTTTTTCCGAGTTTTTGCTCCTCGGAGTGGAAGTATTGTGATCGGAATGATGACTTAGTTTTTTCTCGCACTGTAACTTGCGTGGTTAATATGCAATCTGGAAAACTGGGAAAAGTATGGAAAGAGAAAATGGTATCCATCCATCCCCTAGACTTTGTATAAAAATGGACTGAAAGGAGAGGTAATTATTACAGTTCAAGTTGGGAAAAATATGGAACTCTGAAGACAGTTTATTGTGTATTTGTAATTTCTTTTATTGTTTTAATTTGCTAGTGATCAGGCTTGGGCTGCGATGAGATTCTCACTTTATGATAACCTTGAGCAGAGACACTTTAGTATTGCGATTATTAACAAGAGATAAAAACAGTGTGATGGAGGGTTTTTTAGATTGTGAAACCATAACTCTGCCCTGATTCCAATAACCATGTCTGGTTGTGATTTAGTGCACGTGAGGTCTTCTGTTTCTCCTCCAAGTCAGTCAGAGTGACAGGAACTGCTTGAGTTATGTCTAAACCTGTCGTGTCACTTTCTGACCCGACTCGTTGCTGACTGACGGAAACATGGCAGAGCAGATCTCATTCCAGCGATAAAGTCTGCAGGATGTGATGTCTGAATTCTGTTTTCCCTACACCGTCCTTCTCCACCCTCATTCTGCTCCTCTTTCCTTGATTCTACTTGCATTTCCCTCCTTTTCTCTCTGTCTCTCTCTCTCTCTCTCTCGCTCTTTTTTTTTTTTTTGTGAATGCAATCCAGGCTCCATGTTGATCCTCTTCTCGCTTTCTTTGGTTTGTTTGCCAGCCGTGCTCGTGCCTGGAACAGAGCACCAGGGTGGACATCTGTCACGCAGCGTCTCTGATCTGATCTGCTCTAAGCTTCGGGGTCATAAGGAGTAGCAGCCGCCATTCAGGCAGCGAGGCCTCTTTGTTTTTATTTAATTAATTTTTTTCCTTTGTTTTTATAAGTTTCTCATTAAAATTCACATTGCTTGCAGTAGCAAACACTCACCACGGTATTAAGATGTTTGGCTGTCTTCATGCAGAGCGTCTGCCCTTTGGACTGTGACTAAAACTGGGCTGACACCGTCATTTCTTCCTCATGAAGCTCCGCCTTGGACGCCCAGCTGCAGCAAAGGAATTTTATCAGGCTGTCCGTCAACCGTTGCGACGATCAGAGAGGAACAATTCTGACAGTTAAACTGGATCCCTGTGCCTGGGGCAATGTCATTAATAACAAAACCAGAGAGAAGAGAAGAGCGAACAAAAAAGGTTTTAATTGTGACTGCTGCTTGGCTGCTTTCTGAAGCAGCCAAGTTTAATACTTTGCATACTTTCTTGAAAGGTTGATGGCTGCATACAGGACAGCGCTCTCCGTCTTGACATTTATTGGTGTTTCAGTTGTAGGTAGTTTGTCAAAACAGGTGATTTAATGCCAAGTGACAAGACCAACAAAACGTTTGAAGGAAAATATTAACATCTTTTCTAAGCAAAACTTTCAGAGTACCATCATGGCAGTTTTGTCTTTCTAGACATGGGTCGCCTTTTAACGGGCATCATATGGGCGGTTGCCCAGGGTGGCATCAGAATTGGGTCGTTCACAATTACCAGATCAGAAAATGTAACTTATTTGTCTGTTGCGTCTTGAACAAGACTATGTTTTGTGCTTTATGACGGATTACAATGCATTTGACTCTTTCAAAGAATTTTGCAGATTTCCTGCATTACCCCGCCTCTGATGCGACCTTGCAAGGATAAACGTTTTCAGATAATGGATCGGTATATCACTTTTATTATTAAGGCAGAGTGTCTAAAAAGAGCAGGAACTTCTCTAAAAGAAGTCAATGGCCAGGTCAAGTGTTTTACATGTATGCTGAAAAGTTCCTGACTGTTTTACCTTCTCAGGAAGATTTTATATGTGTACGTCAGTGACGTGCGATCAGGGGATGGAAAAATAATATATAAAACCATTTATATTGCTATTTTCACCCTGTGGTTTGTACTATAAAGTATCTAATTTTTA
>NW_006799951.1:330542-350241 GCF_000485575.1 Poecilia formosa
ACATGCATGGTGTCTAAGTCATAAGTCAGTGCCTCACCAGCAATGAACCTCACCGCACGTCACTGGTGTACGTGTAGTATGCCAAGATTTTAGTAAGCCTTTGGGTGTGTTACTCTTGCAGTTAACAGCAGGAAGAACAGCGCAATGAAGTTCTCAAATGCGAAGGAGGGATTTTTCCCCATGCAAATGGCAGAGGAATATCCAGAACATGAATTTCCCTCCACACATGACTGTGCAGGACAGCAGCGGCAAGTATGCCTGGGTTTGTTTTGCCAGTAGGCAAATTTAATGACAGAAATCTTTTTTTATACAATATAAAAAAAAAAATAAAAAAAGAAAAAAAAAAAAGAAAAAAAAAAATGGAATCCCCAAAAAGCAAAAAAAAAAAAATCCTTTAAGTAAAACCCGAACAATTGGAAGAAAAGAAGCCTCCGCAACCAAAAAAATACTTCTATCAACATGTTCAAAACTCTGCGCTTTCTGCTTGACTTAACACTCTGCAAGATCCTGCTGCTCCACGGTTTGTTGCTGGAAACATTTTTTTAATAGTTCTGAATTGCAGTTTCAGTGTCAAACAGTTGAAAGAATTGTTGAACTTTAACTTAAGCATCCAGTTCTTATACGTAAAAGCGATATAACCGTAAAAAGATTTGAAAATCTCAATGTTATTGGAAAAACTCTGCAAGATGTTTCTTTGAAATAATAATTGGGGATACATGACTCAGGCTTTTTGGGACCAACATGGATTTCCTGTTTTTTTTTTGTTTTGTTTTGTTTTTTTCTTTCCTTTTTTACTTCTAAAGATAAATCACTGGTTAATTTGACTATGTTTTATTTTTATTTAAATATATTAATGTACTGAAAAATAAACACACAGCAAAGACTGAGCAATGTGCTGTAACTTGATAGAGGTTGATAGAGGTGATGCTTTTAATTTCGACAGAGAATAAAGGTATTAAAAAATAATAGCAGTTTTTATATCAAATATTCCTAGCCGCTTTTTGATAAAAAGATAAACTCAAAATCAAGCCCCTGTGAAAATCACGTTGTTTGTTTTTGCATTTACAGAGCAAAAAAGTGAATGTTTTCAGTTTTGATATGTTTCAAAGAATTTTTATGATTTCCCGCATCTGCTGATAAGAAGAGGAAAATGAGATTTTCCATTGTTTGACCAGCAGATTACCATTGAGGGGAAAACTTCTAGTTGATTTGCCATTATTAGTAGTTATAATAATAACTTTGGCACATGCTTTGTGTTTTGGGAGGGGAAGAAAAGTTATGGAAGCTGTTAATTTTTAACTTCTTAAAAAAAAAAAACCCTGCACAATTATAATATGTGTAAACCACATTTGTGACAAGTTGTTCTGCTCACTCCTTCAGTGAGATTTTGATGCCATATGATGCAATGCCGGCCTGCTTGCGGGACACCCATAAAAGGGCCAAACACGTTTAAATAGCTGAAAACGGCAGGTTTGGCAAGCGCTTGAAAGATTTACAAACTACAGGATTTTATGTTTCTTTCTGATAAATCAGCCAACCCATTTGATCAGTTCAGAGCCTCTGGAAAACGCTCCGCCTGCCAAATCTCCAGAGTCACTGAATCTGAAGCTGCTTTGATTCGGCTCATACAACCTGAGTCAGCAGAACCGCACAATAAAAGCCAAACATGTGTGACATGTAGATTAGCCCCTATTATTACACCTGTTTCCCTTCAAAGTAAATCTTGTTCACTTGGTGCGAATCAATGTAAAGGAAATTACAATCACAATAAGAGGAAGAGACGTCGGCTGTTATCTTTTGAAAGATAATTGACCTGTGACGCACTGCTGGCAGAAGCCCAAGCCCACAAACTGGTTCACGATTTGAATGTAAATGATTTTTCAGGTCAAACCGAAGATAAGCGTGTATGTGTGTGTTGACATTATGTAGACAGAAGGCTGACATGTAATCCAGCCTCTGTGGTGTGTGGTGTCATTTTCCTCTGCTGATTAGATTAATTTGCCTCCCATAAAACTTACAAAGTCTGCAGATTTTACATAAAATATTGACTGGTTGGTTCAACACTCACTCCACTATTTGATGAGTATATATAATATCCCCTTATCACTAAGGGGATATTATATTAAGATACATATGGACACCATCTATGCAGTCATTTGTGGGGGAAAAAAAACGATTCATTCTCACTGCAGCAACTTTCTCCAAGGTGAAACAATTTACAGCTTGATCCCAAACCTGGAACAGTCAGTACAGGTATGTTGGATTGTGTGGAATTCAAAAGATGACGTACAAACACTAGTGTAACCAGTTTATTTCAATAAAGATGAAAACAGTCTGCAGGGAGCAAATAGAAATGCTAAAAATACGAAACCTGCATTTAAAAACAACAACATCCTGTTGCTTCATCTTAAGATTTATTAACACCCTCTGGGACAAAGTATGGACTGAGTCTGTTCTGATTTGCAGAACCTAGAATAGTTTAAACATCACACAGCTAACTAATGAGCTGATTAGCTGCAGTCTCTAAAACGGCTAAATAAAACAGGCAAAAATAATCACATTTACAAAGATTTATCTACATCTCGAAATCAACTGGTGACCAGAATCTAATTTTCTGCAAATTTTCGAAATCACATATTTTTCTACTCAGATAATGCACCATAACTGAGCACCAAAAAGGTTATGTAGGCAACAGAAAGACTTCTGTGCGGAAAGCTGAACAAAGCGCTGTAAAAGTTGCTTTGCTTAACCTTTTCCAGGTTTTTACTTTCCTCTGTTAGGAAGCGTGCAGGGTTCAGAAACGATGGCAGCAAATCGAGAGTTAATGTAAGGATCTAGGTTTGAAGATGAAGACAAGCGATTACAGTTCACTGTTTACAATCAATAACGTAGAATGCCAGAGACGGCTTAAAAGGCCAATTCTGCAATAATTTTACCTTTGTTTGAAAACAATAGTAAAATCCTGTTTAACAGTACCTTTTTTAAAACACATTGCCTCCCCTGCTAAAATAAAGAATATTTATTTGGAATGCTGCTTGTTTCGGATTGGATTTTAACCTCAAATCACTAAATTTTTAGTCTCTTTCGAGCACCGACCTAAATACTGAACTGATTCTCTTAGCTTTACATTCACATTTTTTTTTGAAAATGTTTATTTCTCTTCTTCTCTGCTTTGTTCTTTGACTGCTTTTAGAAAGATAATAACGTGTTTGTGCCACATTATTTAGGATGCAGTGGACCCCATTACCTGTTCTCAGGGAGCGCTAATTAGGAAACCATAAAACGCTGATGTGATGAACTGTTACGGCAGACATGATTAACGTTACGACTCCATTATCATTTTGAGGGGATGCTGCGGTTTGCATGCAGCTCAAAGGTCTGCCGCGCCGGATCCGCTTGCATGTCTGCAGCTTGGTTGGCCGAAAACGACTTTGGTGCTATTATAAACCTTACCCAGTTTAAATAATAGCATTTACAACTTTAAAATCCTCTCTCCCCTCTACTTTTAAAACCTGAAAGCCTCAAGCTCATATTTGCCATCAGAATTCTCACTGCGGCCCTTTTCTTTGGGCTGTGCAGCAGCTTCGGGAAGCCTGGTAAATACTGATGACAAGCAAGGTCGGGGCGGTGATGCAGGACAGCCCAAGTGCTACACCGCTGAGGGTTGTTGCGAGAGGAAAGAAAAAAAGAAAAGAAAAAAGAAAAGGGTGGGATGAATGATGGAGAAAGGAGATGAGGGGACAGGGATGAAAGTGTGTGGCATTGCAGCTCCGGCGGTGTACCACCCACTACTCAGCTGCAGCTACAAATCACACAGAACCGAGTCGCTGCTGGCGCCGTGCCACGACACTGATCGCTGGCACACAGAACACTGTCAAAACCATCTTGATGGGTAATTAGAGATACTCTATCATTACAGCTGTAGCTATAGCAGCAGTGCTTATGTCGTCTAGTGTGCGCATGATGTGCAAGTGACATCCGAGGGCGTCGGGATGCTGAAAGTACATTTTATTCAGTTTAACCCATGCTGATCCTTTAAATTCCGCCGTCAACTCCACCATGAACCGAGGCCTGTGTCTGCGCGTCTTTCCAAACGTACGCAGGCCTGCGTGTAAGCAACAGCGGTGTCGTTTTAAAGGTTAGCGGTGTAAATTTATTAGTGTTGCCGAAGCACATCGTGTCCTGCGTGACTTTGACCAGACGGGCCCAGCTGGCTTAAAGAGCGAGCAAGATAAACAGAGGAGGCTTTAAGCAGTTCTGCATACACACATTAAAGAGCAAAAGAAAGCAAAGCGCCAGGTTGGCCGGCTGTTTCCGCTGCCGCCATTTAGACATTTAGTATTTTCCCATTAACCCTCATCACTCACACGTAGACCTCGACTAAAATACCCACTTTTACGCTCGCACCGTGAACAATTTGGCAATTTGCGACGTTATTATCCTAATTTGCCCAAGCGAAAATGAAGGGGGGGGACACAGAGCACATTGTATGCCCTTCGATTAAGTGGGATGTTTTGAATGTGGCTCCTCCACCTTCAAGAGAGATTTGATACTTGAGGGGCTGAAGTGTTTTTGATGGAAACTCCATTAATGATTGATAACAGGAGGAGAGCGGTTATCTTCCCGCTCCAGCGCCATCAATTATTAAAAGTCCTCCTCTTGCATTTTGGTGGCACATAAAAAAAAAAAAAAAATCAGTCACCATCTTAAAATCTTGAGTTGATATCTGTCAAAGGAATTTAGGATGCTGCATTGATTTTTTTTTTTTAGACTCTCTTCATCTAAGGGTTGCTTGTTGTGCATTTTGACATGGATTGATTTGTGTTTTAGTGATGACATCATAGCTTTATTTGTCATGTAAAGGAAAAGTTTCCAGACCTTTAATCCAACAATCCTGAAATCAGGGATGTCCGGATGTGATTCCAGGCACCAGGAATGATCCTGATCAGTGTGTTAGCTAGAAACAGGAAAAAAAGCAGAGGGATTGATCAGCCCAAAAAGTAAGTTATAAAAGGTAATTTTATGCACCTTTATTTGTCCATCAGTAATTGCCTACTTGGAGACAAACTTCATGCATTAGAGAAGAACTTAATTTTTTTTAACATGTCATCATTGCTCGCATTAGCCTAGAAGTTCAGAAAAGTATTTGAATTTGAAACAGTACCTGTAGAAAAATAAGAGTGTTTTGTCAGGTATATGGTTTGAAGCATAAGGTAGAAACTCCTGTTAGCACAAAATATCTGTTGCTGTCAAAAAAGAAAAAAAGAAAAAAAAAAAAGGATCCCACATGTTCCTGAAAACCATTTGTGGCTGGTGTAAGTGGGCAGAAAATAATGCTAAATTAGACCATGAAATATCGTATGTGCTGTTTTACTGCACTTTAAAGCGGAGGTGTTTTCAAGCATATATGGCATTCATTTGAACAAAGTGCCTGAACTGGGATTTTGAGTTTTCAAAAACATCCATATATGGAGAACCAGCAATCCTGATTGGGTCTTCCCTACCTGAAACTTCCCACTCTCTTACGTGCATCAGGATATTTAATATGTAAGCCAGACTGACTCAGTCTGTGTTTACACTGAACTTTCTGACATGAGCTCATGATGTTGAAGTACTAAGTACTCGAAGTGATGCTGTAGAGTCGTGCCAGCCTGCGTTTCAGCGCGAGTCTGTGCGGCACTGGAAATTCTCCAGAGCCGACTGCAGACTCAAGCAGGCTAAAGACGAGCTGACAGGCCCGCGGGGTGCGGTGTGTCATCACCAAGGTTCCCATCAGGCCTTTGCGCGGGGAATCTTCGCAGAAAACGGCGTCGCAGCTCCACACGGGAGACCAGATTAAGTCCTCGTACTGCTTGTGGCAGCCGCTGAGCAAAAGCGTCCAGCCTCTTCTGCTGCAAACTCTCCGAGACAAGGCAAGAGTCGATGTTTTTACGTCTCTCAGCTTCGAGTGGCTACGGAGGCTTTCTTAAGCCAAGGTAATGATTATGCCTTGCATAGACCCAGAGAATGCCTTGAAGCACTTCTGTAGGAACGCTGCTCTGTTTTTGCATCATCTGAGTGACACCCTCACTTACTGGTGTCAATACTGGAGTTATTTATTGACTACAAATGAAGCCCTGCAGCACTCTGGTTGCTGTTTTATTTTGTCCTTTTCACAGACTGCAGCCTCTTAAGAGGAGCTAAGAAAAATAACCCTGGAGATATGACACAACTATCGAGATCCAGGCATGCAAAGATAGCAATAAGCGGCGATTGTTAATAAAAAAGAAACAACAGAAATGTGGTCGCTCTTCTTATCTGACCTCTCGTGTTCGTGCCTTGTCAGAGAAGCGAGGCAGCACTTGTTACCCGTCTTATGTCAACATTTGGTGTATTGACACAAGCTGCATCCCGTAGGCTTCTGTCCTGAAAGCTCCGGGCACCGCAGCCGTGAAGCAGAGTGATTAGATTTACAGATGGAGATGAATGTGAACACAGCTCATAACACAAAAGCATAAATCACAAAGAAGAGCCTGGGAGCTGTCTGATTGACCTTTTTGTACATCGGTGATGAAACTGGAGATGGATACTCTCCCTTGTGGGGGGAGTTGAGCAGCAACGGACAACAGCGTCACAGATATGGAGAAAAGTGCACACTTGTAGGGTCGGTTGTCGAGACACTCGGATCAAAAAGTTTGTTGACGATTACCAATGTGTGATTTTTGTCAAGCTTTGGGTTGCCAGTGCCAGTTTGAATCAAATCTGATTCCTCTCTAAAGCCTGTAGCATAAGAAGGTAAAATAACTATGTTTAACATATATTTTCTAACTTTTCTGATGCTGTATACAGTGGTGTAAAAATAAAAAGAAAAATTGCCCCCTTCCTGATTTCCTATTCTTTTGGATGTTTGTCACAGATCTGTGCTTCAGAACATCTAAAATCCTGGCTTATCTTTGCAGAATTGTTACACTTCAGCCACATTGGAGGTTGGCACATCACTTGTGTGGCAGTCGTCAAGCTCAGGTGTGGCTAGAGACGGCGTTTCTGCTGTAGAGTTGTTTGAGAAAGGTCTGGCAGAGATCATCTGTCCAGCAACGTATGGGAAGCAGCTTTATAATTCTGACTCTGCTCACCAACGTCTTTCCTGGCGCATCTCTGTGTTCCCTTGCAGTACCTTTTAGATGAAATTGTCGGCATGTCAGAAAGACACGAGAAAACGCACACAGTGACCGGTCAACACCTGGTTCTCAGGCCCATCTTTTCCCAGGTAGTGTCCTCCTGTCTGTCCGCTTGTCGCCCCGTCTGTCCCAGCAGCTCGGAGCCTCGGCAGGCTTATTAGAATAGCCCCGTGGCTGTCACTGATAAGGCCTGTATGGGTGCAGCGGCTGACAGTGTTGCATGTCTACGTGGCAAACACAAGTGGCCCAGGCCAGGGGATTACTGCCTGCTGCCATTTCTGCTGATGCCTTTCTTTATGTTATCCTCTTCAGTCAGATGTGCTGCATTTGAATAACTTGGCTGATGTTGTAGAAATGGAACTCCTTGAAATCTCCACCTGCATACAAATGAAGGCACATGCACGATTTCACACGGCCCATCCATTCCTCTCTCTCTCTCTCTTCTTCTTCTCTCTCTCTATATATTAGTCTCACTTTCTCCATCTTCTCTCTTTTTTCTCCTGCTGGTGGCCATAACTGGTTATTTACATGCTCTGTCACTTACTGGGCGGAGTGATGCTGATGGGCTAGGAGGCTCGCTAATCCACTCTGCTGCTGTCATTAGAGAGAAGCAAACAGACTATTACCACCTCCTCCTCTTTCTGCTCATCATAAGCTGGCCTGAACCTCACACACACACACACACACACACACACACACACACACGCACACACACACACACCTATATGCACACACACACACGCACACAGAAACGGTTGCACAGCTGTGATGGAGAGTGCCTCTTGTTTCTTCAGCGCTGCTGAGTGGAGCCCTGCTTTGGTAATTGATCCTGTTTGGTACACGAGGAAGGAGGGAGGGAGGCCCTAAGTGTTGTCAGTTTGCTGCATTAATTTTTCAACCATGGCCAGTGAGGCTGGAGGGACAAGGAGGGGCCCGTCGCAGAGCTCAGCCAGAGCAAAAACACCGTGCCCAGTGCCGAACGCGCTGCTGTTTATCGCTGCTCATTCTAAAATAAGTTCTTCTCTCTGAGACTCAATTATGATTCAGCAGACTGGTGGACTCACTCACTGCCTCCTGCAGATGACAAATTTGTTTTGCTCTGTCTTCCTTTCTTCTGCAGCACATAAATAACCCTGTGGTGGTTAAGTGACTTGTGCCTCTTTGTCTGGGTGTTTTTTAACCCTCTCGTGCTGTACAGAGAGTTCCCTGTGACACTGGACAGACCTCATCCTGTGCTTTCTGATCCCTCGTCGGAGGGTGGGCTCTGGTCTTTTGACTCACTAATGATGTCATCTTGAGCTGAAACGAGGCACAAGCACCCAGTTTCTGCCTTGGTAGTAGGAACTGCTATTATTGGTTCTGTGTTCCTCGCAGCTCCCACTCACGGACAGTGTGAAAAACACTCACCGCCTATAATTAGCAGGAGCTCCGCGGCTGTGCCGGTCAGCACGCCCGGACGGAGCGACGGCGATGTCCGTCAGAGCCACGTTAGCCAGCGCTTCCCTGAGTCATTAGCAGGCGCTCACCGCCTCGGTGGACGTCACAGCTGACATTTGTGCAGATATGAGTCACAATTTCTTTCTTGCGCTTTGCTTGCTTTCATTTCGTGCTTCACAAGCAATTTGGATATGACACAGCTGATCAAAAACATTTTACGCTTGTTCTCCAGATAGACGCACGGGCATAAACACAAGGTGTTTGGAAATGTTTTGCGGTGACATAAAGCATCAAGTAGGATGCAGGGACACTGGAGGCTGCAGAGGAGCGATGAAGTCACTATCACTGGAGTTACAGCATGCAAGTCCGACACCGACAGAACAAGTTGGCCATAAAGGACAAATCTCGCCTTAACATAATATCACAATCACACTTAAACTGGATTAACATGAGCTATTATTTCTATATCGACACTTTTATAAACACAGACACATTAAAGGTCTAGACCCAAAGATTTAGCAATAATTAAGTGTAAATTTTGCCAATGTTTTTAGCTTCTATATTGTTGATATCTCAGTGTCTGTTGTGTCAGGAAAACTACCTGCAGCAGCTTAAAACACAGGCTTTCTGTTGACATAAAATACCAATTGGGTTTGGAGCACTGTCACATGCTTAAAAGTCTTGAGTAAAAATAGCACAAATTTTAAGCATTTTTGTACAAAGATTGAAAACAAAAACTAAAACACAAAAAGGCTGCCATGATCGAATTACTCCAATTTAAGTCAGAAAAACAACAAATACTCTCGATGCACCAATTAGGAAATGATCTTCTATTCTCTCCTACCTGATTAGATGATTAGTTGCTGAGATGCCTCTGTCTAGGCATCTCAGACAGATGAGATGCCTAGACAGAAAAACTAAAGTTAAAGTTTTTTTTTAACTTTAGGAATGTAAATAGAAAAATATTGTTAATCTATCCTGTTTGGCTAAGAATGAAAAAGTTATTCCCTCTCAACAGATTCTTTTCTTTCCTGAGATCAAAGAAAGAAAAAAAAATCTCTAAAATATTGCAAGTTAACGAATTTGAATGTGACTGGATAAGAAGCAACCGACTGATCAAAAAGGTCTCGGTTAAGTGTTTAACATCAAAGTTTCAACTTGCAAACAATGCAAGAGGCAGAACCGGGTCGCAGGCGGGCTTAGTGATTTACAGCCTGTGGCGGGTCACACAGGTGAGAGTCTTGTCTGCTTTGTCCCATCCAGCAGGTGTGTTTTCTCTGCAGGTCTGATTATTCTCCACCGCCACCTCCACCCCTTCCTGTCCTCTCACCCTCCTGCCAGCGTAGCTAGCCAGGACAGGCCTCCTTCCACTCCAAAACCGTGATTGCATTCTTCAGCTATTCCACCCCCTCCTTCAGAACAAGGACCCACTGCGTTTCTCTCCCTTTCAAGTAGAGGCTGGCGGGCGCATTTCCCCTTTGAAGATGTAATCTTGGAAAACACAGAGACATCTCTGGGATTATCTTAAATGTCTTCAGTATGTCAACAGCCCAGTTCTGTTACAGAGCAGCGTTGGCTGTTTAAAAGGAGGTCGACCGCGATGACAAGCGGAGGAAGGATAATGCCGCGCCGCGGAGGTAATCGCAGGGTCAATTCTGGCCGACTCGTTTCAGGGCCGGACTCCCGCCGGTGAACCTGGACGTTTAGGCACAATGAAACGACGAGCCCCTCCTCCCCCCCCACACACACACGCACGCACGTGGCGCATGCCGTGTTTACAATCGGAGGCGGCGGCGGCAGCGGCGCTCCCGGTAACACATGGTGTTTGTAGGTGAGGCCTGTTGATGTCATGGCATTCTCCAAAACTGATGCGACAATCCAAACTGTGCAACGACTTAACCAAGCGTACACAACGAGACCAGAAACATCACAGAGTAGTCACGAGAGGGAAGGTTAGCGTACACCAAATTAGAGGCACATAAGTGGGCGCTCCTTGAAAAGGATCTCGACTTTGTAATCATATCAGATGTTATCGAGGGGAGATTTTAGGAAGGGTAAGTGCCTGGAAACTAAATCAGAGAGAGGCTGCCTAGGGAACACGTTGTTATCATAATTACCTGCTGAGCGATGACTGCAGAAGCGGTGTTGATGTTGACGCCGCGCTGCCCTCCTCCCTCTCTCTCTCTCTCCTGACAAGGCTGTCTTGTGTGGGCCACTGCCTTGCTTTGACATCACTTTGTGCTCTGTTCTTTGTATGCTTTCTTTATTTTCTTTTATTTTTTTTTTCATTTTTTTCTTTCCCGTCCTCTCTTTTCAGCCAGTAACAAAGACTGCAGGCCAAAAACTCAAATATTGTTTTGGTGAGATCAGGCTCGCAGATTGAGGACAGACTTGCGTCAGTGCATACGTGCGGGTGCTGGGAGGCTGCGGGGTCAATCCATGGAGCCAAGGCGAAAGAGAGACCTCATCCTCTATGTTTCAAACAGCAAGTTGTTGCTGCTCACGCCGTATGGGATGCCTGTGCTCTTTATTACAGTGCCTCAGAAAAGTATTTTTTATTTTTTTTTTGCTTTACAAACACAGTCTTGATTTTTAAGGAGTATGTGAGCTAGTCCAACACAACCTTTTGTGTTTTCCTGTGCGTCTCTACCAGCTTTGCTGAATTTTTTATTTTAAAAACAACTCAGTGTAAGTCGTATTAGATGGATAACACCCGTCTTTCCTTATCTTCTTTCTCTCTTTACATGTCAGACTAAACATTTCTCCATGAGAAGTTCAAAGTTTGGGAAAAGCCTGAAGGCAGTCGGCTGCACTGGGTTGTGTTCAGGTTTATTCGACTAAAGGTGTCTAAACACCAGTGCGTGCCATTTGATTTAGATTTTTTATTTTTTTACAAAATATTAAAAACGGCATTCATTTCTGGCCATTTCACAATAAAGCACCACCTTAAAGCTTGTGGAATATGAATGCTATGCTCAAACGTTTTCTTCACGAATCATCGTCACGCAGGAGAGAACGAGTAATTTTGGGTGTGAGTGAAGGACGTGAAATACTGGGAGAAACACTTGACCTGCTTGTTTGGGGAAAATGACATTCCTTTGCTAATTTCCTCCTGATAAGTATCTGACAGCTCATAGCAAAGGGTTTTATCTTGGCTGGAGGAAAATGGCTTCTCTCTTGGCTTCGATCGATTTCAAAGCCTCTGCTGCTGCTGCTGCTGCTGCTGCTGCTGCTGAAAATTGCATTCTCCGGTTGCCACGTTCTTTTATTTGCATAAAGGTAATCAATCCTGGGCAGCGTACTCGCCCGTTGCTTTTAACTTAACATGGACTTTATCCTCGCCTTCCTCCTTTTCCTTCTGTTTGCTTCTTGTCTATTGCAAATTCTTGCTCCTTCCTCCTCCACCTAGCATAATTGATGGGCGTTTGCTGTGCTGGGGGCATTGATTTTTACTGCTCGGCCTTTCTCTCTCTGGTTTAACAGTTGATGAGTTGTGTTAAGACAACCAGGGACAGTGCGGCCTGTTTTTAAGGAGATGAGGTCGGCCTTTATAGCCCTCCTGCTTCCTCAGCCCCGGATGATAAGGTGTGTTTATGTACACATGTGCACACATTAGTGAGCTTGTCAATGAGTAGCCACTGGAGAGGAGGGTCCCCCGCAGGAAGCTAAAGTAAACGTCACAGCGTTAAGGGCTTTTCTCCAGACAAACTTTGGCTTTATCGTACGCATCACTTTAAAGACTTTGCACACAGAAAATTTTGTTAATCTCACCCAACCCTGGTCAAGTGTTAAAACCCAATCGGGCGTCGTAAAATGGAGATCTCCTGGCTTTTGCAGAGAGTTAGCTCAGATTTTAAGGGGTGACGAAAAATTGTAGTCTCCGTTACAACCCCCAGCCGACGTTGCTGCACACAGGCTCAGAAGTCACGGCTACAGACACAAACCTCATTTAACACGATTAGTCTCTTTGAGGATTTCTTACTGCAGACTCTTATATCCAGGATGAAAGAGTTTGCACTTCTGACAGGAGGGGTGAAGTGAAAAAAAAAAAAAAGAGCTTGAGTATGCAGAAGCTACCGCGGAGCCTTTCACTGCGACATTCACCACGTTATTAAGGAACGTATTGCTTTGTGCCGTGTTGCTCTCAACACCATCTGTAAGCGAGCTGCTCAAGTGGTAGCAATTTTCCTCTAGTCTGGTTGTCTCTCATGCAGCATTACAAGAGAAATTCGATTGCGAATCTCGGTGTTCTAGCGCATTTAGTTTCTCATAAATGTTTGCATTCCGGGGTGATTGCTCCCTGGCAGTTTCCAATATGCAAAAAAGAAAAAAAAAAAAAAAAAGAGAAAAGGGGTCGCAGTCGAGGCATTCAGCTCTCTGTTTGCTTTTTAAAAGACTTTTAGAGTGTGAGAACAAAACATTCATTTACTCTTCTTTTGACCTTCAATTCTATCTGACCTGTAATAAAACGGGATCATGTTTCACTGCTACCGACTAAGATAATCTGAAATAAAAAGGAAAAAACAAAACAAAACAATAAGGAAGTTAACATACGGCTGCCTTAACAACTCAATTTAATCTCCCTTTAACAGGTCACCCTTGCACACCGAGTACACAAATGCTTTTAAAAGGGTCCGCCGGTGTGTGTGTTATAGCTGTGTAATATCAACCTAATAGGCTTACCTGTCAGCAGTGTATGAGACTTAGAAGCTGTAAATCACATTTGTCTGCAACACCTGCTCGCCTCCCTGCGTATTTATGGTTTTCTCCTCCTCTCCCCCTCCACCCCCACCCTGTCCTCTTGGTTTTTTGGCCTCCGTCCAAAGTCAACCCCCTCTTCCCATATTATGTTCTTCAGTGTGTTGCCTTCTTCTTCTCGTGGATTAAATGAGCGAGCAGGTGTTGTGTTGTACTGAGGGGGTGCTCGGTTTTCTCCGCACGCTCCTTCCTTCTAAACAATATCTTTGTTGTTTTCCGAATATCAGCAGATGAGTGAGAGATATAGTTCCAAGAACAAAGCAATTTACATCACTTTTGATCGTTTTATCTGTGCGTTTCACAGAATTGTGGCTTAAAAGCTTATTTCTAGCCTTCTTGATGTCTTCCACCGGGTTCAGTTAGACAAATTATTAACTTTTTTTCTTTTGTTTTTTTATAGTTCAGTGCTGGAAACTCTGATAAGAAGTCAGGCTGAGCAAAAGAAAGTTTGTTTCCTACGTTGTAGGTGAAACAGAAAGACGAATGTTGCATCCTCCTGCGGGACTTGTTTCTGTCAGTTGCTATAACCTTCAGAACGTGAAGGAACATTTTGTCTTGTTAGCCCAATAACAAGACAAAACGCCAATTTCTAACTTGGTTTAGCTTTGTGGAGCTTAATTTTTTAAAAGTCTTTTAATTATATTCCATTTCATTTATAATATTGTATTCCTTCATAAATTTCTCTCAACCATACAGACCTACCTAATTTATCTGACAGCTTCTGTATTAAGCACAAATATTGCCTACATGCACAGTGTAGATTGTGAAATGTTTGCAGATTTTAACGTCTCCACTTGGTTCCTGAGGAGGAAGGATTGGTGGCCGGATTGTCTTACATACACAACTCTTACCATAATGGCTCTATAATCTAAATTACACACATGTAGGATCAGATTAGACTGGGCCATGAAATCTAACCCGTCTATGCGATTGCGTTCTATTCATGTGATTTTGATTTGTTGTTTATTTTACATAATTAGAAATTGGTTGGACTTGTTTTCAAAAGAAAAGCATGAATTTATAACACTTGGAGTATAGTAGCCAACAAATGTGCCAGTGATTTCATTATTTTTACAGATATGACCAACAGATTTTAGATATTGGGCCAGAAATGATTACATATATTCCAGATTTCTTAAAAAGCAGCTGAATTGCCCTTGATTTTATCACCAATGGGAAGCTGTGAAGTGGATGATAACTTCAGCAGCATTTATAGTTGTGGTATGGTGAAGTTAATTTGCATCTTGTTTTTCGCCGTAGCTTAGTTATTTCACTAGACACCCAAAATAATCTTTTTTGTTACCAAGTATTGTCAGTCAGTGCAACATATACAGCTGCTTAGTGTGATTTTGGCCTGATTTAGAATTGATTTGCAGGATGGAGCAAGAGTCAACCTCAAGAAAAAAAAAAAATGTCTTTCTCACAGACCCATTTAGGAAATTTGAATATTATTTAAAGTTCATTATTTTCATTAAGTCAATTTACTAAGTGAAACAAATTATGTAGTTTAATTACACACAGACTCGTGTTTTAAAGCCTTTACTTCTGTTAATTATGGAGATTGTCTGCTTACACTAATGAAAACATGGCATTTAGGATTAGAACAAAAAAAAAGACATTTATTGGGCTTAATGAAAAGTATATTTAATACCTGCTTAAAGGTTATTTTCAGAATGTGCTTTTAACCTAACAAATGATTCCAGTTGGACATATATTCAGACTTTTTTATTCGAATACACCTGTACAAACCATCACCTTCCTCTTCTCCTCATCTTCTTGGATAACTTGTATTTTATTTATTGTGCATTTATTCTTGGGACTTGAAGTTAAACAAATGAAGTAGATGTGTAATAATCAAGTCAAATGCTGTCGTTTTTACAGCAACGCTGAGATGCACAGAAAATGCTCTGATTGGCTAATCCCAAAAACCGGTATGGGTGGGTGTTGTTGGCCTATGCTGGATTTGTACGAGGAGTTAAAGGAGGCAGTGAAGCAGTGAGAAGAGACTAAGAGGGGTGTATTAAGGCAGGGAATCTCACCACTCTGTGTGTGTAATGGACTCAGGATGAGGGGCTGACCAAGCAGATAACCTTTGAGAAGGACATTGTTCCTGTGCTTTGGGGGGGGATAGGGGTGTTGGGACAGGTTTGCTGCAGTATATAGGCTGCACAGGGCGTGTGATTGGTGGTGCAGTTGTTCTTTGGTTCATTGACTCTCCAGCAGGGTTAGGAGGTAGAGTAAATGGGGCAGTATAGCAAACTCCCTCATGGGTTCCTGCATACATTTTTCAACACCGTGGTGTGTTTCTCTGTGATACATTTGTCCTCTGTCTGAACCAGGTTCTCCCCGGCATTCCATTAAGGGGAAATTTAACAACCTTCTCCTCTGTCTTCCTCTTCTCTCAGATCTCCTCTTAAGGAGAGGTCAGCATCGGACCGCGCGGGAGGAATACATGAAGGGCGGGGCGGGGGAGGGAGGCGGGTGCCAGCTGCAGCACGAGCGCCTCTGAGGTCACGCAGGTAAAAGGATATTTCTTTTATTCCGCGGATCTTTGATTGTGGGACGTTTCTTGTTTCAGTCGCGCACTCTGTGAAAGCAGAGCGAGGGAGCGCCGGGTGCTGGTTTTGATTGGGCCGTCCAGTGCTGGTGGCTTTGGGGGAACTGGAAACTGAGCAGCAGACTGCAGCTGCTGTTTATGAGGAGCTGGGCAGGATCCTGTTTGGCTCTGCAGGGAAAGAAATTCAGCCAGACCCTACTGAGAATCCTGTGGCCAGTGTCAATACTTGGAAAAATCAACTGAAACATGATGGAATGATTCAGAGTTTCTTTCCACTTTGTCCAGATATGGGAAAGAAAATAAATCCAAACTATTGTGGCTGTCAGATTCATGTGACAGTTTTTTTAGTCTTAGACTACATAATGTTTTATGTTGATGTAGGTCCCGATGATAACTTTGCTTAATTTTCCTAGAATAAAACGGTTTTTGTTTTAAGTTGGCAAAGTTGTAGTGCCAACTTTGCAAAATAGCTGCAGCTGTACTTTTTTATTTGTCCTTATTCTTTTGTTATTGCTCTCAGGTGTTTAAAAAAAAAGGATGACGAAGATAATAGATAAAGGTGCCAGGTAATCTAGCTTAATTCCCGAGACACAGTTGGGAGAACATATGCCCCCCACAATCTTACAGAGTATGTGTGTGTATGAGCAAATACCAATGATGTAAACAAATCTGAGATAAGGAAAGACCAGGCTGGCAAATACACAGCCAGATAATTCATTTTCAGTGAAGCACATAAAAGAGCTGCAAAATGTTACATCAAATGATTCATTAGGGATGTTTCACTCTTAGTTTTTTTTTTTTTTTTTGTCTCAGATAGCGATCTGAGTAGTTTAAAATCAGGCATTTGCAGATACAGAGTTCCAATCTGAGTAGTAGCATCAAAACTTTACCACAGATTGCAGTAGAATAACTCACTACATTTTAGTAGTACTGTTCTACATTAGTGCTGTCACTCATCTGTGACGTTCCGGACATTGCAGTCTCACTTATTCATATTTTTCAGCGACAGACAGAATAAAATAAAACACGATCATTAGGGAAACCTAAATTTATTAGCTCTCTAAAACTGCCTGCATGGCCTAAGTACAGTTCTGAAAGCCAAGGACACACAAACAGATCAGAACAAATCATCTTCTCAAATGCGACTGCAAGGCTTACTTGAGCTGCGACCAACATAAAATTGCAGCTATTGGGCAAAAAAAAATGTGTTTTATTGTTGTGAAAAGAACGATATGGAGAGGCAAAGGTTTAATGTGCCAACACCCACGCTGCACCACGTCTCCTGTCCTGCACTGCCGGCGTCATTTCTGAAAGCCCACAGCTGCGCAGGCTATCGCTGCCACCTCTTGTGATTTGCGACAGGCCAGAGGTAGCTCTGAGGCAGATCGTCTTTTTAAGTTTATGAGGGAAATGTTTGGTGAAAGAGACAAGAGAGTGCCAATCGTTTAAAAATTATTTGACCGGGATCCTAATTTCCAGACTTTTCACTTGTCATCAGACTGAATTCTCTTAATATTTATAACATTAACTTCATTAGCCAAACTAGACTAAAATATAGCCGCTCTTGAAACCAAACAGTTTTTGTAATCAATGAAGTTTGGATTATTTCTGATTAATAGTAAGCAGGCCTTGTTTAAGCTAATCTGATGGCCTGTTCACATAAACACCTGTCAATTATTGTGCTCTCATTATTTTTCTGACAGTCACCCAGATCCAGACATAAATGAAGACAAGTGTTTTAAAATGTTAGCATGATCAAACATATGATTCCCTTAGGTGTCCTATCTCCACCTTCGGGAAACAGCGAGAATGTTCAAAAGGCAAGGATGTGTATTTTTATCCCTGCTGGATTCATTCTGGTTTTCATCTAGCAGCCCATTTTTCACTTTTATAAATCGGCCTTTTTTGGTAGGTGAGGGGGGAGAGATTGTGTGCTGCAAAGGATTTCTCACAAACAACCAGAGGTAAAAAAGCTGTGTGGAGTGGGAGGATGAGAAAGAACATTGTCTTTTCCTTTCCAGCTTAGGGACAGAGCAGAACAGGTTGTGTGAGGATACTTTCCTTTTTTAACAATGTCTCACCCTGCCTTGAGGTCACCCCTGCTTCTTTGATGCAGTTGTCTAGTTAAGAACTAAACGTTTCTCTGCATTGTGTTGTCTCTGCAGAACTCTGAAGCTGCTAAAGTCTCGCTGTGGCTTTTTTTTTTTTCTTTTACACAGCCGTGTGCATAATTATTGCATAAACTCAAATCAATTTCTCTCAAAGATTTATTCAAAAAATGTGATGCATTCATAATAGGTTAGGGATAATTTATGACTACTGCAGTAATTAGGAGACAAATAATAATAATAATATACTGTGTTAGAGATGATGGTTTAGTTCTGTCCAAGGCCAGGCTTTGTCTCAGACTAACCCTGACATTTTCATCTTGAATCTTATTGTAGTTTTCTCTGATATATTTTTTTTAATATATAAATCTGGTAAAAGCATATTGTTTCCAGCTGTTGGCTTGACCATGAGAATGGCATTCCTTTTTGTTTAGCTCCTTTCTTCTTAAGCAACTTTTATATTCGTCCCACATGATCTCAAAAAGTATTCTTCTTGCCCATGCTTGACATGCTTTTTGAAGTCCTTCATTGGAGAAGCGTGTCCGTCCTGTTCTGCTTCCAGAGAGATTAGACTGGCAATACTTCCCTGGCATGATGGTACCACGAATATTAAAATACACAACAACCTTGGAAACGTCTTTGAAAGGAGGAGCGGATTCCATCTGCAAAGAAAACCTGGCCTTGGGCAACACGAGACGGGAACAGAGTCGCATTCAGAGTCTCTGCCAAAGTACTGATATGAATCCCACCAAGAACGGACAGAATTGGTTGAAGACTGGAACGATGCAATGAGCCCTTTCAACATGAAAACTTTTTTCTTTTTCTCACGGAAGTGGAGTTGTCCATCATTGCACAGGAGAACGTTACCAGCATGAAGATTTCCAAAGATTTATAGTCGAGGTAAAAAGAAATAAAATAAAAACGTATACCATTCATATGAGTAGAGGTGTTTTTATGGGATGCCACAAAAGGTGGTGGACTGGGGAAAGTGTCGACTTTATGGAATGTCCTGCACCTGTTGCTGAGCACAGCCGGTTAGCTGGCTGAATAAACACTTCTCTCACTGACAGAAACGGTTATCTGTCGTTCGGAAGTTCATCCTTCCGTCTATCTGTTCTTTTGCATGTATGGTTTGCCATTGATTCACTCATCCATTGTCACCTGATTATCCAAGATCTTGTCAGAGGGGTAACAGCACTCTCCAGCTCATTCTCGGAAAACCTAAATCAAGAGCTTCACTTCTTGGCTTTGCTTTTTCTGCACTATGACAGACTGGAGGAGCCCAAACCCATCTATCCATCTTCTCCACAATCCTACTATAATCTTTAAGAAAGACATGGAGAGCCTTGAACTGTTTTGCTTGAGCAGACCCTTGCCTTGCAGGGAGCAACCCACTTTTTTACTATCTATGAATCTATGGCATCAGATTTAGAGGAGCTGACTCTCATTCGGACTCATGAACGGTTCCAGCGTGTGTTGAATAAAACAGAACTGCATTGTCTACAAAAGAAGGATGATACCCTGTGGTTTAATCTTTTCCCATAACTATCCATAAAGTTTCTGTCCGGAAAAACCACAAACAGGGTCGGGGACAAAAGGGAGCATTTGGAGCGTAACATGCACCATCAACAAGCCAAACTTTGTTCCAGAAAAGCAAACCCACAATGATGGGATAGCCAAAT
>NW_006799951.1:350326-426930 GCF_000485575.1 Poecilia formosa
TATATTACAGTAAGTGTGGTTGATATAAAGACAAAAAATGGCAAAAACATATAATGTAATATTCTACTGATTGAGTGGCAGAAGTAATTGTTTTTTAAAGCTACTTTGTTGAAAAACAAATACCCTGAACTAGAATAATACAAGGGTTAATGCGAGCTAATAAATGTTACCTAAAAAAAGACAAAACGACTGAGTCATAACAAATCCTGAATATTTCTAAATGCTTGTATATTTGAAGATGACATCATTCTAGTCGGCCGCCATCTTTGTGTGCCAGTGGGTCCATTATGTTATCCATCACTGGGTCTCTATGTCTGGCATTGTCAATTACCCAGAGGAAAACAACATTAGAGGCCTGAATGGGACACGGAGCCGTGGCAGGCCTGACATGGCTGTGTTATATGATTACACAACCTGTTGGCTGTCCGCCTGTCAAGTGTCTCCTGACTCTGATGAATGGCTGTAATATGCCGTGCATCACAACATGCCACGCCAAACACTCATTAATGGCTTCTCATAATGCCGAGGACGTTCCTCCAATGCCGAAGCAGGAAGGACTCCCTGAGAGAGAAAGACGGGAGGCTGAGGAGAGGAAGCTGTAGAGTGAGGTTGAAAAATAACGCTCCTGAACGCTCCGACCCGGTAACGGTAAACAAAAGGAGCACGGTGTCATCATCTGCATAATTTCACAAACTGTACAGGAAAATGCCACCATCGGTCTCCTGCAACTCGCGGTGAGTGAACGATGAGAACCGAATGGAAACGAACACACATGTTGGAATTATTATTCCCTGTAAGTGTGATGCATATGTTTCTCAATTAGACGCGTTCTTGTCCATCTGTGACATATTTAAATTATCAGAAATGCGTGCAACACATCACCAGTGTGTGGGAGCGCCACAATAACGGTGCTTGAAGAAAGGAGCTCAAATCTGTTGGATGCCATCTGAAGCTTTGCTGATTGCTCTTTCTTTCCCTGATTTGGGAGAGATGGTACCCATGATCCTCCGAGCCACTCCACTCTCATCTGTAACAAATAGATCTGATTCTCTCAGAGACATTATTGTGAGAGCTTACGAATTAAAATGGTGAAAATTTCTCTGTAAGAGCTGCTTATTGAGGAGTCTGTGTTGGGAGGAGTTGTCCCAAGGAAATATAATTGCATGAAGGCATCCTTTTGCTCCAGTCCAATGTCCTGCCTCGAAGGCTTCAGGGACACGTAGGTGATATGTGGTTCATGACTCATTTGATGCATATCGAGATGCATCACCAGAAATCTTAGTTGTTAAAGATGCATGGACAGAAAACACCCATCAGTATAAATCTGATTCCCTTCTGATTGTGATGGTCAAATATGGTCTTTACCAGTCCCTAAAATTATTCAGATCTGAGCTCAAGTGTGTAAGACTGCACTCTGCATTATCCACGTTCTTATTATTTATTAAATAATTCAATAAATGTAAAAATTAAATACACCCCAAAATCCCAGACATGGGAAAAATATAAAAAAACAACTTTAAATTTAAAATTTTACCTCGTAAATATGACCGGGGTTCAACAAAATGTTGGACTCATGGCAAATATGTTATTTTTATATGCTTTTTAAGTAAAATCTGAAATTGCACCTAAAATAAAACACTGGCGTACACACAGCTTGACACAACAATTACTGTTAAAAAAAGATTTCAACCAATTCTCTTCAAAATTGTACCATTCACATAATTGTATATGACTTTCTGACTCAATGGCCCATATATTTTTATATTGGAAGCAAAGTCACTGTTACTTTGAAACACAAAAATTGGATTCATCAATTTGCATTTTTAGCTTTTCATGGAAGTATTTAACATGGCTAGCGCATCATTACAAGGTCACAAAGTCTGTGCTTTGACTGTAAAGGCTTTGAACATTTCCACCATGTTTGATAACATACAGAGTTGAATGCTGAAGAAGAATAAACAAAGCAACTTCTTTGTACTCTGATTAGCCTTACTGTTATCTGCTGAAAGTCTCGCTCTTGCTGGAAGCTACAGTGAACCACAGCTGTGTCAGAGCATTTATGAAAAAATCAGCTTTGCTTCTAGAAATTCTTACATTTTGAACTTCATTTGTAAACAAACACCTTACTGACACTTTAGGCGTACACCAAAGAGTGCTAGTTCACCACCAACTAAGTAGATGAGTTTCCAACTGACTGGTAAAGGTAAATTGTGTTTTTTTTTTTTTTTTTTTTTTAATTTAGGTTTTACAAAAGGATGTAAGAAACTTACTCTTATTTTTATAAATGCACAAAACAATTGTAGGCCTATGGACTAATGGTTTGCACTCAGCCTCAGTATGGCGTGCTTATCTGAGAATGTACACTGATGAGTTCATTCTCTCTACAGAATCTATGGTGCTCACTATGGTGCACTTCACCATATATTGTCCATCAATTCACACTGAAGCGAGTATTTTTATTGAACAACACACAGATTGTCACCATACCTTCCTCAGACGTGCCATTGTTTTCAGACTTGGTGCCATGTTGAAAAGCTCACACCTGCAGTATCTTTTTTTTTTTTTTTTTTACAAGAGACGAAGAGGCAACCCGTCTGAATACTCCTCCGTCTGTGACAATGTTTGTGTATGTGTTCTTTCTCACAGCTTGAGTTTCTCTGCTTGAAATGCAATACCTGCAGATGTGCCTTGTAAACTGCAGCCGCCAGCTTCTACAGCATTTAGGGGGGACCATTGAAACAAAGCCATTAAAGCAGCTCTCTCTTCACAGGGTGCAGATTTTGGTGCATGGGTGCGCCTGACTGATCAGGGGATTTTTTTCTATTGTTTCAGTACCTTATATTTTCAGGTGAATGTTTATAAACTGCACTTTTTACATCCATCACAACGCTCGTCTGTTCAAATGTCAGGGTTTGTCATAATCGCATGTTGTAAAACATGGATGTCAGAGTCTCCTGACAACCTGTTGACACAGTACAGATTTATGCACACAGATGCACATGCAAACACAGTCTGTGCACAAGTTTTAGACCTGGCAGTTTTATAGCAGGAGTTTCTTATTGCTGTGGATCTTCCAAAGTCAGATACCAGTGAATGAGTTATTCCGCTCTCTGACCCTCCTAATTGGGAACGGCTGTTCCTGAGAACGAAACGGCTAAACAGCCGGAGAAATTGAGAACAGACTCTCCTGAAAGGAAAGTAAGAGATGAATAAACAAATGAAGGCAGCAAAGATGTTGATTAGCTGCAGGATGGCTCGTCTGTTCAAATGTCGGGGTCACGACACTGAAACTCAGTCCACACTCTCTCCAGCCATAAGATAAACCATGTTCGGCGCTGTCTCGTAAATGTAGGAGTGGAAAAATCAATACAACGGGAAGAAGAATGACTAAAACTGTGTTCGGTGTTGAGAGAAGAGTTAAAATAAGAAATAGAAAAATCAAACGCGAAGAGGTGCAGTACGCTCTGTGACAGCTGCATGCATGTCTTGCTGGGTGACGGTCTGTCCGTCTGTCAGAACAGATATTTCTGTCTGTTTAGTGCTGCCTTACAGGCTGCCAGAGACTCTCCTCGTGTCATCGCTGGGTGCCTGCTGTCACTGGCTAAAAAGGAGAGAGGGAGTTCAGGGTGTGTGTGTGTGTGTGTGTGTGTGTGTTTGAGTGAGAGTGACATAGAAAGAAACTCAAGCAGCTGTCTTGAAAGCTCTTCCCCTCTGTCAGTACATCTAGAATCTGCTTTCCCCCTGATATCTGCTCAGTGCTGTTTTACTCAGCTGTTTAGTCAAAAGATGGAGTGTTTCTGCTGAAAAAATAGCACTTTTGGGGGAATCAGGATGTTGCACAGCTTACTGGTTAAGATTTAATGGTAATTAACTTGACAAGAAAGAAAGTTGCTTACAACCTGATTTTCTTTTGTTAAGCTTTTAACCAAAGACGACTGCAGAGCAGAAAGTGGGCCCTGGCCATCGCCCTTAATCTGCATGATATATTAAGATGTGTTTTTCTTCTGGTTTCTATGGGGACTTTTCCCATACTGATGTGTTTTATAACAACTTCAGTTAGCAAGATTTCCTGCAAGACTCTAATATTTAAAAGCTTAAGTTCATTCAGTTCAATCAAGGTGATTTGTCATTTAAATATAAATTAGTATGGTGTTTATAAAAGACATTTAAAAATGGGGAGATTTATTCTCTACTTTAACCTGAGACATAATGTTAATGTGGATCTCCACATTTCACTGGGGCTATATTGTTTTTTTTTGGTGATGTGCCTTATCAGACTGTAACTTGTTCTCCCACAAAACGACAGAGGTTTTCTTTGAAGGAAAAAATCTTCCGTCTTTCAAACCTACTTCGTTGTCTAGATATACGGACAATGTACGGATAGTATTTATATGTCCAATTATACACAATATTCTACAGCTTCTTTGTAAGATCCTATTTTGGAAAAAAAATTCTATTTATCTTGGTCTTTGATTTTTTTTTTTTATTGCATCACAATAACATTATAACAGGAGTCTATAGAATATTTATATCCACTAATTAGAATTCTGTAAAATACTGTAAAAAAAAAAAAAAAAACGTCAAAGGAAACTTAATTTGAAAACAGAGAATCTGTCACAGTTCAATCAGCTGCTCGTTGTTTAACAAGTAGCAGCTGATAACCACAATTCATCGCCCTCAAACATTAGATCCTTTCATCCCAGGACTCTCACACCCACCCCCTTCCCACTCTCTGATAACAACAGGGGCTGGTGTAATGACAATCCTTGTTAGGTATGGCAGGAACGAAACAACCTGCTGAGCACATTTGAGTCAAGGAATACTTATCTTCAACTCTGGCCTCAAGCAGCGCCCTGATAATGACTAAACTTCATCTTGGTGTCACCTAACAGGCTGATTGGCACTGGACAGCCAAGCAAAATCTGCAATTACATGGCACTACATCAGTATTTACCACAAATAGATATAAATATGTGTAATATAGGTGTCCTGTAAAGGACGGTGCTGATCTCCAGATTCGCTCTGGCTGCATCTTTCTTAGCAGCCACTGGTGGTGTGTTTGTGCTTTGCTGGATCTTTGCCTTTTGCGAAGTGCTTTGTCTTGTTCAGACTTAAAACAGTCACGGTAATGCAGCATTTACACCAAAAAAAAAATAGAGACTTCATAAATTGTGCAAAATGTAGCGCTAGAAGCCTTTTGTTGTAGAAACGGCTCAGCCCCTGTATGCACTTCCTGTCTGGAAACTTCTTTTTCCCATGTTTTTTCTCAGATTTTTACTGATATGTTCAAACTTTCAACTATGTGTTGGAGATTCTGAAATAGGCTGTACGTTTGACTTCCACGAAGAGTTTAGAAGTAGGATTTTTCTCAACAAACATGTAGTAGCCGTACTAAAAAGATATTGCAGATTTATGTAGGAGGTGCAATTGACATGAAGTTTTTGACAAAAATAGCAAGTCGTTTTTAATTTCCTGGGTCAATGGAACAAGCGCGTAGGTAGCAAAGTGAGACTGCAAAGCTAAAAATCCATCTGTGTTAAGAGTTGGGCTGAAATACTTCCAAAAATGCGTCTCTTCATCGCTTACCATCTTTACCTCCACAGACAACCAAATTTTTCTGTCTCTCCTACTTGTAGGTTTGGATATCTTACTAAATATGGCGTATATTTGCCTTAAGTGCAGATCATTAAGTTTTTTTTTAGTCATCAGTGGAGAATGCTGTCGTCTGATTACAAGCACGTGTTTTTCGCTTGTATGGATGTCCGCGGAGTGAGGTAATGGAATATGAAAAGAGAAAAGCGCGGTACTGGGCTGCGCCGTGGTGGAGTTGGGTACAGTGAAGGTTCTTTTGGACGCGACATATGTTTTTTCTGGCGTCCCAGTTTTGTTGAGGTTGGGTAAATGTGTGCGACCCAGTGTTGGGATGAATTTGTAGCAGAGTCCCCAAGTACATGCAGCTTCGTGTGACTCACCATTTCTGAAACATCTCGACTTCTGCTGACCTTTTCTTGAACTCTTTTGCCAAATTCTGGCAAGAAGTCAGTAAATCTAAGATGTGAAGTCTCCGAGTTCTTCCCAGGCTAATTTCTTAGCAGTGACGTTGATAGTAATTTTGCAGCCTCCTTGACAACATTAGTCCAGCTTCAGTTTCTGCTCTGTCAGTGTTGGCTCTTCTAGTTCCCCGATAGCCCTGTAACTACACCCCGGTGTTTATGTCCTTTAAGGTTAACACGGTTATCTCCGTGCGTAACTGGAGCTCCGAGCCTACACAGGCACTTGGTATGCATGCGCGTCGCGAGTGATCTTGCAGCTGCAGGACCGACCCCGCTGCCCGTGTTTCGCTCCAGAAAGAGCTGCAGGGACTTGCCAGTATTTTCATTCCCTCTGGAGGTATTTCCGCACATCAACAAAGCCCAGCCTGCGTGATGAAACAAAGAGGAAGCAGCTTTTGTGTGAGGAGAGCAGCCAGTTTCTCAGTACGTGTGTGTGTGTGTGTGTGTGTGTGTGTGTGTGTGCGTGTGCACTACTGACCCCAGCTAACAGTTTGTTACATGCAAATATACTCTTGAGCTGGCAATTCAGGTTGCTCCGGGCTCTTGTTTGCTCACAAGCCAAATGTACCATGAGAACAAGCCTACTCTGTGTCCCATTCACAAAACAAAGTTGCCTCCTGTTTGCCTCTAATTAACAGGTATAATGCCTACCTTGTTGTGTTGGTTAGTGATTTTTACAGGCCTTGTTAACCACTGGCTGTTCCCAGTCTTTGCTTCCTCATAAACCACTGCCAAAAAGGAAATATGTGATGTAGCCTGGATCCCAATTCTCCAGGGAATCTCTTACTGTAGGGGGGGGGAATGAATTGAACTTCTGATAGTTAAAAAAAAAAAATTAATGTCCTTTTTAGAGTTCATTCCAGCCAACATAAACATGTGCTCTTTGCTCTCACGACTACAGGAACTGAAGAGTTTACATAAACTGCCTTGCAAGACGATTCACTCCTCTTCAAGACGTTCAAATTTTTCATGTTAAAATCACAAATATTCCAGCCAGTGGATGTGCAAATCTGGCACTCCAAAATAAAATGCAGAGCAAACCATTGAATCCAGAAGTCACAGTGGGGTTCAGATATCCGTCACCAGTCTGTCATTCTTAGTAGTAATAAATCTGTTCTTTTCCTGGTCTTCATGATGTCCTTTAGGTGACTCCTAAAGGCATTTATTTAGTTGTACTGGTTGTATTTGAGTGAATCAGAGGGGATGGGGGGTCGAATACAAATAGTGAACATAAATATGAGTTCTGTTTTAAAAACCTTTGAAAAACCATCTAGTATGTTTTTTCTCTCCGTATTGGTCTGCCTCACAAAATCCCCCATAATGCCCTACATTTGTTCAGCTGTAACGCGATGAAATGTGGAAAGTTTGAAGTCCGTGTATGCTTTTGCAAGGCATAGTATATAAAATCTGTTTATTACAGTTAATTTTTTTTAATATGTTGTCAAAGGATTTATATCCCCCATTCTGAGCCAATTTTTTTTTTCATTAGTTGAGGGTTTTCAAGGATAAATCCAAGGTTTGAGGCTCTTAAGGAACATCAGTTTTGATGTCTTTAGTTGAGGTCATAGCACAAGGGCCGAGAATTGCAAATGCTTTCTTTTGTGTGTATGTGTGTGTGTGTGTGTGTGTGTGTGTGTGCGCGCGCGCAAAATGAAAAAAAAAAAAAAGAAAGAAAGAAAAGCAGCAGCTCTGTTGTGTGAGAAGCAGAGATTTCTCTCCAGGGCTTGTCCACTAGAGTCAGCGTCCTGTGGGGTTGACAGCCAAGGCCCTGGTGACACACGCTTATGCCCATAAACAGGGATTTGGTCCTCTGGAGAAAATAACCTTGATAATTACTGGGTGCATATGGACCTGCCCACAGTGAGAGGGGGGAGGAGGGCTGACTGAGAAGCTAAGGAGAGAGAGAGAGAGAGAGAGAGAGAGAGCGAGCCACATCCGCTGGTGCATTCCTGCATGCTGTGTCATAGTGGTGCCGAGTTTCCCTTCAGTTTGCACGGAGATTTCCACAAGGCGGAGAGCGCGCAGAGGCACTGATGCAGCGCCTGAGGCCGTGGACTCCTGCATTTAAAGTTTAACAAGGCACAAGTCATTCGTATGCTCTCCACAGAAACAGAACGAGCGTACGTAAGAGAGCTGGCAGACGATGGTGAAAAACTGGTGCCGTATGGAGGGTGGGATACATGGACTGGTGACCTAACTGTGGAGACACTTATATACTTAGACTGTCCTCTCCTAGTCTCTTTCGCTTGCATCATGTGGTGGAACAGATTTGGCACCGGTGCAGCAGCCAGAGCTGCATGTCTGTTTCTGGCTGGCCGCCCGCCCGTCTGCTTGCCTGTCATTCTGCTGGTTAAAGAGGCCTTGTTGAACCGCTGCGCCGTGCCCGCCTGCTGCAGGGCCATTCATGCCTGTGAGGCCAGAAACAGCCAAGTCTTGTCATCCGGCGCTAGCTAGCTCACACCAATTGACTCCTCCAGGGGCAGTTTGCTTGCTAAGCACACCGACTCAAAGCAACTCAATAATCCATTTTTTTTTTTTTAAAGTTTCGATTACATTTCGGAGGACGCTCACGGCCCACACCCTCCGTCCCGACACGTGTGCGTCTCCCGGATTGAGCGCGCGGCGCGATAGACTGATCCTTTCCCAGAGGAGTTGTATAACACCGGCACAAAACAAAGCAGATCCCCCGAGCTGCGTCGAAGGCTGCAGATTTCAGCTACAGTTTGTCACTCAGATAGAGTTCTCCCTCTGCTTGTCTGGTTAATGGCAGCTCATTCTGTCACAGTTGACCTGAGCCTCCGTGAACTGTTCTGTGTCCTTTTCTCAGTCCCTTTGTGACACACATCACGAGGACAGGCACAAGGGCCGTGGCTTCATTTTGCGCTCCCCTACTTTTACCTCCTCCTCTCATGCTCTCATTCCCAACTCCTCCATCTTCCCTTCTTGTCCTTCCCTTTCTGTCTTGGCCTTCTGTCCCCCTCCCTCGCTCCTCGCTTCGGCGTCTGCATTCTTAACATCCTCCTGCTATGATTAGCTATAGTGTTTGTTTCCCCCCCTCAGCCAGTGTAATTTCTAGATCCTCCTGTGTCCTTGGAAAGCTCTTCTAATAAGCTCAGACACACTGATGTCTCCATGCACCATGGGCCTTATTCTCCAGCGTCATCGAGCATGTAAACAAAGGCGGACAGAAAAAAAAAAAGGAAAGGAAAAAACCACATGCGGTGGCTCTTCCTAGCGTGCTAATAGACCTGGCCTACCAACCCCACCGAGGGCAGCACCAACAACACTAGATTGCGAACGGTGACCTTCCGCGTGCCAATCACAACAAATCTGCTTCCTGATTCGAATATGGGGAGGAAAACGGTGTAAATTGAAAGCAGAAATCCCCCCGGTGCGAGACGAGATGAGCCTCGGAATAAATTATTCAGATGGCAGTCTCTCTCTCTCTCTCTCTCCCTCTTTCTCTCTCTCTCTTGAATGATTCTCGCCTTCTGCTACATTTAATGGCATCTGCGATGACGCCCATTGGAGATTAATCCAGATGCGAGACGTTTGTGTTTGCGTGCTCACATTTTGCGCTCGCGGCCCGCTCGCCCCTCTTCTCATGCATCCCGTCGTGTCGTGTGATGGGGAAACGGAGCCGCAACAGGGGAATTTATCTCTTCTCCAGAGAGGCTTGTAAATAAACAAGTAGTGAATCAATGGCTCCATTTGTTTTGTTTTTTCTTTCTTATAATTCTGCCTTTTCTCTTTAGGCGGTGTGACAGCATTTTTTTTTTATTTTTTTATTTTTCTGAGGCGCTGTAGATCTTAGCAGCCGTATTTTCTCTCGGTGAGAGTGAAAAAACATGCCTGGCTGGCTTCGTGTTTCATTACAGAGGATCAGTAAATTACCGTGTATGTAAGTGTGTGTGTGTGTGTGTGTGTGTGTGTGTGTGTGTGTGTGTGTGCGTGCGTGTGTGTGTTTTCTCTTTTCTTTTATATCACCCACTGCAGCTCATTTAGCACCATGATGGAGCCTTTGTATGAATGGGGAAATAATACCAGCATTGGAAATTGTGCTTTAGAACTTCTCAGTCAAACAAAGACACAGTAGAAATTACTTGGCTCAGATGAATACAAGAACACACAGTCGGTCCTGTGGTTAATGCATTTCATTCTTGGTGAGCATTATTGATATACTGCAGAAGGATGACCCTTCCTTAGATAAGTGCCTACAATATTTTACTGTTTGGAATATTTTTCTCAAGCATGTATTCATTATTTTTAAACTGAGCAGAAGCTTTTTTTTTTTTTTATAAGCCATTTTCCTTAGAGGCCCAACAGACCATCGTGTTCACCTTGTTTTTGCCATAAACATGTGAATTCTTTGAGTTTTGTTTCTTATTTGTCCTCGTTTTTGTTTCTATTTTAATCCTCTGAGCTTCACGTCTGTTGCCTTTAGTGGCAATAATTAGCTGGTTCCAGAAAATATAAAGGGTGTTACCTGTATTAGTTAGGGTTCAGTGACTGACACCAGCAGTGAATAATGATGTGAGAGGAGTGTTTCTGTTTCTTCACACATACAGGTAGCCTCCCAGTGTGTAAACCCTGATTAGGAGCATCCTGAGTCATTCAGCTAATGTCGCTTTCAGTTATATTTGTGGCGCGCCATAGGTGCCACGATGCAATGAAATAAATCAACATACGCTTGTTGTATGCAACGTAGCTAAAATTAAACCACGAATAAATAAAACTTTTTTTTTTTTTTTTTTGTGGATCTGTAATTAGATTATCGGAATAATTTTTTCCTACACAAAAACATTTTTACCCATGAATCAGGAATAAAATATATTTATATATATATTTTCTTACCTTTTTCTCATAATTTTTCTGATTAAATCTAATTGACAAAGTGTATATCATCTCAAAATGTTATTGCTCAGTCATTTCCAATAAAAATCACAGTAAAAATTAAGCCACAGTAAAAAGAAGGATGTGCCTAAAACAGAATAATCTCAGCTCTACTATTACTTCTTTATTTATTTCTTTTGTTTTATTGGCTCTTAAGCTTCAGTGCACCATGAAATGATGTATACTGGGAATGTGCCTCCTCACATTGACCTTAATGTCTGATCAGTTTCAAGTGAAGTCATCTTCAGACCAATTATATATTGCTATTGCTAATATGATAATGACAAGACTGAAAATTAGAATGCAAAGGGAAAGAAAACAATTTGTTTTGTTAAAAGTATCCGTTTTTTTATAATCTGGCGAGTACTACTTCTCTCAGGCTTGAGGGTTAAGTAATCATTTAATGATTTATCTGTTCATCAAACTGTGGCAGTCTTCAACTTCCAAGCCTCCCACTACACAGCGTCATACCGACTAGAGGTTTGCCATCCTTTCTTTCTCCCTACTCAAGCACCGTCCTCTGTTCCCATAACCAAGTGTGAAATTGCAGCATCAGATTGTATTTAGTTAATTACACTCACATGACTAATTTAATTTGATTCAGATATGGGGAAAATCGTGGATACGCTTTTAGCTTGCAAACTGGTGTTAATAGTAATTAAATGTTGGGTAATGTTTAGTTTTAATTAGTTTTTTTTTTTTTTTTTTCCATCTGTTCACACGCTCAAAAACTGTGTCATGAAGTTTAAAACATATAGGCTTAGGTGAGCTAAGGATGCAGCTCTGTGAAGTATGCAGTGGTGTGTTAATGGGTCCCGTAAGAAAATCTACACATCCGTGTTACAAAATAGCTAGAAGCAAAAGAAAAGAATAGTCGCTCCTTGATTAGAGCCTGGAGAGTTCAAAGACGGCTGCTTCTGCAAGGAATCGTCTCGTGTTTATCGTTTAGGTATTTTATGTTCAACACCTGACAGAACTGTGGATACATACTCTCTTTAGCTCCCCGGTTTTCTGCCTCCAATTTGTCAGATGAACAGCAGGGTGCTGCTGTATTATCACATCCTAATAAATGACACCAGCTATCCCATGTATTCCTGTTACTTAAAAACCACATTTTGCATCGCAACACTCGCTAACCAAATTTGTTGCATTGTGTTTTGCTTTGGTTTCAGACTCGCTCTGTGATTGATGAAGTTTAAGAAGCAGATTTGGCCTAACAGCAAACACAGGAGCCTCCTCATTCGAATCGGTAAGACTCCTGATTCGCCCCTTCCATCTTTCTCCGAGTGCCTCAGTGTGAGCTGTGATGTCGATGTGACCGCTTGGTCTCAAATGCAAGATGAGAAGCAGCAGTTCCAATTTAGGCTTTTGTTGTGTCACGCTTGCCTCTTTAAACAAGCAGTAGGTTTTTTCCTGGGAAAACATTGTTCACATTGTTCAGGTCTTACAGTAAAGCAGAGGAGAGTGTGAAAACAGGCTTTCTGATGAGCAAAAGAACAGAAAGAGTTTTATCTGAATATCCAGTCATTTGCAAAGAAAAGCATTTGTTTCTGCACCAACCATTGTGCAACCAATGACAATTTTCATGATATTATACTGCTGAAATAGACAACTTACACCTGTCACTTGGACAATTTCAGTTTCTGAGAATAGCAAACAGCTCTTACTGCTGATGTGTTTTTTTGCGGCTTATGTCTATAGAAATACCCCAATCTTATGCAGTGACTTGCACAAACATTGATTCCCCTTAAGCTACTTCACTGTTTGTCACATTACAACCACAAACTTCTGTCCATTTAATGGGCATTTTGTGTGACAACCTAAACACAAAGCAGTGCTTAATTGTGATTGCCGTTTTTTGCTTGAATAAAATCTAGTGCCTTGCTAGTACATCTAGCACGCTTGTGTGTTGATTGGTCTCAGGATAATTACAGCTCTGTGATGACCTCAGAGGTTTTTTAGAGAACAGTTGTGAACAAACATCATGAGTCAGACAGATCGGGTAGGTTTAAAGCAGGGTTGGGTTGTAAAACAAGCTTTGAACGATACACTAACTTATTATTGAAATATCAGTGTGTGCAACATCACAGCTTCTGTGGATCGCATTGGTGCAATCGAATTTCAGATGGAAAAGATTGAAACTCTGCTTTCTAATAATCTATTTGGTCACCTAGGCAGACTCTTGCTGTCCTTTTTGCAGACAGCTGATATAGATCCTCCTGATCCTAATCAGAAGGCTCAGGGTGAGTGATGGAGACATTGTGATGGCAGAAAAGAATGAGACTACTGAGGAAAATGAGGGTCACTGATGCAAAATTCAACATTCTTATACAATTTTTAGCTTTGTCTAAAATTGCACAACTGCAAGCTGACCTAGACTTACCAAGTCATCTACCTAAGCTGGCAGTAGAGGAGAGGTTTAATCAGAGAAACAACCAAGAGGTTTGTGGCAGCTCTGGAGAAGCTGCAGAGATCAACACCTCAGGTTGGAGAACAGAGGAGCTGATATGTGCAATGCACAAATTCTCCTTATATAAAAGTAGAAATATTGCTGAAGGAAAGCTTTTCAGTTTGCACCAAACAATGTAGGGCACACGGCAAACTTGTGGATGGAAAGTTTTTGTTCAGACAAGACCTAAACTGAACGTTTTGACTTGCTGGGAAGCAGAATGAAGCTAAATACGAGGTTCTCTAGTAAGAAAACCTTTTAAGTTCACCGTCCAGCAGCACATAAACTCTAATCAAATCAATCAGAGCTGCAGTAAAATGGCTTGAATTAAAGTGTGCATTAGAATGGCCTGGTCAAAGTGAAGAAGTACACCAAGAATCTGTGGCATGACTTGAACATTGGTGTTCACAGAGTATCACCCCAATTTGACTGCTTTTATTCTATTTTGCAAAGAAAAAAATGGAAGATGTGATTGCAGCAAAAGGTGGTTGCAAGTACTCGCTAACAGGGGCTGAGTAAAAATTGACTTCACACCTTTCGCATGCAAATTCGAAAACCACATGTTATTTTTTCTTTCCGCTTCACAAGCATGCACTGATTTGTAGTGGTGTGTCACATAAAATGCTAATAAAACACCTTGAGGTTTGTGGTTTTAACATTACCAAATGCAAAAAAAAAAGAGATTCAAAGGATATATGAATACTTTTGCACCGTAAGCTGCAATGAGCCGAGCAGCGCTGAGCCAATGTGTACTTGGCACGTATTTCCATCGATCTGCCTTCGTCAACAATATTATTTGAAAGAAGGACAAATTTTCATTTTGATTTCATCAGCAAGCAATATTTGCTTCGTGCTCCACAATCTGCAGGATCAATTTCATGCAAAAACATGCATGAATATTGTGTTCAATTAGCCTTTGCACAGCATGAGTGTTATGCATTTGCCTATCCCTTGGACTCCATAAATTCTAAGTGTCTATTTAAACCCATGGCAGTCATCATCGCAGTGTCGAAAACCTTTGACCACCATGATGGATGATGTAATTGGGTTGAATGAGGCTGCAAGGAAACAACAGACAGCAGACCAAAGGATCCCATATTATTGCTCAGACCCGTTAAAAGAAAAGGAGATCTAATCTCGTCGCCTTTGTCGGGGATGTTGTGCAAAATGTCGACGGTGTAGTTTGTGTACATGTGAAACGGCATCAGAGCGCTGGAAGGTGAATAATTTTTGGTGGCATCTGCACATTTTGCAGTATGCTAATGAGCAAAGCTGCAAAAGCCAGATTGCCAGGAGAGAGAAGGGGAGATGGAGAGGAAAGAAAAACAGGGAGGGAGCCGCGTGGAGGAGAGAGAAACAGACGGAGGCTGGTGTAAATTATGGATGCAACCTGCGATTTCCAAGAGGGAAAGAAAGGCAGAGAGAAACCTCCAGTCATGCATATCAGATTATGCATTTACCACATTTTCTTATCATGGTCCATGAGCAAAACTCGAATGCAATCTGGGCTCTTTGTGAATGTGTGCGTGTCGGTGTATGAGACAGAGAGGGAGAGCACTTACATATTCATCCATGTCAAGTTTCGTGGAGTTGTGTTGTGCCGTCAAGCGTTCTCTAAACTTCGTACAATGTGTTCACTTTTATCACTCTTAGACTGTCGTTTTTTAAAAAATATATATACTTAATATCTGTGTAAGATTTATGCATCTTACAATAGAGATGCACAAATCAACCAACAAGAGATCAGCATTGGTTCTTGATTGGTCAAAAACAGAAAAATCAGATTTTTTTCCCCCTCCTTTTCATTAAGTACATCTAACTGAAAACTAGTTTTCGGTCATATGGGGACATAAACTCACATAACTCTCTTGATTTCTTAATTTTATTAAGACATTTTTTGCTCTTTTATGGTGCTATCACTCTTTGGAAAACAGAGGAAATGGTCAGAATTGGGGAAACTCAGAAATCGACCTGATTGGTGCATTTCTCTACTCCATTTCATTCACAGAGAAGCAAATCCATTCTGCTCCAGGCTGTTTCACTTAGTCTGTGTTCTCAAATCACAGAGGGTACGCCTGACATTTTTAATGACACAAAAAGCTGAGTCGTGCGTTGTTTAAAAAAAACAAAAAAAACAAAAAAAGAAACAAACTCGAATCTCATTATGTGACTTGCTGGGGCATTTTAGTTAAGTGAAGTTAAGTAAAAGTGAGCATTTGTTCAGCGCTACCACATCCCAGCCGTGTGCGCCAGTCCCCTGAGCATGGTATGTGTGTTTGTGTGAATAATGGATCCATTCTTGAGTCGTGTCTGTGACTTGGGCCTGAGCAGTGGTGTGGTTTCCCCCACCAGAGGTTGGAGGTGCAGGGACGGGAGGGGCTGCTGGTCTGGAAATAGCTCTGCCTGAGCTGAGAGCACCTTAGGTGGGCCTCTGTCTCAGCTTCGTCTCCCTTCGACGCACTTGCACGACAAAAGTACAATTCTGCTCGCGAGCGCTCCGCACATTATGAGCACGTTTTCCCTACTGTGGCTTAACAGAACTCCAGTCAGCTTTGCTGTCTCTGTGATCTCCTCAAACATGACGGGAGGCTTCTAAAAATGCCGCGGCTTCTAAGAACTGAACAAGAGTCATATTGCACTTTAAAGCCAGACAGAAAATATGAAGCTGCCTTGGATCTCGCTGTCATGTAAATGTGTGTTAATGTGCAAAGTAGGTCATTTATGTGGAGCAGGGACAGCCGCGTTGTACTCGTCTTCAACGGAAAATAGTTTGCACGCAGTCGCATAGCAGGATTTGGCAAACGCAGCGAGGGATTTATGTTTACCTCCCCCCATTTTTGTTTATGTGTCACGCTAAAACATCAACGTAGAAGGGGACTAAGAGGGGACATGGGCGGGGAGTCGAGGGGGCACTGAAGGTGAAAATCGCTGTGGTCAGTCCAGGGACAGCATCAGTAACCACAACCAGAGATAGAAGCAGAAAAATCTGACTAAATCAGATTACCAAACAAAGAGTAAAGAGGATTAATTCTGATCTGTCTCTCTGCCTCCCCACCTCCCCCCAATCTGCAATCTATAAAATCCTCTCAGACAATTTTCTGATTTACTTTGTGTTTCTTTTCCTTTGCATGTTTCTGAAGGTGAAACTCTTTCAGCTTGCTAGTAAAACTTGCTCTTTTGTTTTGACTAAAGACATCTAGAAATCTGGACCAGAAAAAACCCCAACAAAAAAAACCAAATAATCTTCTTAAGTCATGAACCGAGGAATTGACTGATGGCTGTAATCTGACATTTTTCAGCCTGATCTGGACTAACTGGAGAGAGGCCAGTCAGAAACTCAACATTCCTGATCAGTAAAGACCAGCAAATTCAGCATAGCTAAACACTAGCAGCAGCAGCAGCAGCAGCACTCCTCATTGTTGTAGTTGTGACTGCAGGTGGACTCTAGGTTAGACATTTGGAAATGTTGGGAGCTTCTTGAGAGAGGAAAGGTTTTCTAGGTAATACAGATGGAAGCTGCTGCTCTGACACGCCTTGCCACTCTCATCTTAAATAGAAGATGCTAAAGACTGTTTAAAATGTCAGATGTGCAACTCTGCTGGTTTTAATTTTAACATAAATTATCTACAGAAGGGAGGTTAGTACACAGTATTTTAATTAGGGCTGTACAACGCCCAGGAAAATGTGTAATTGCAATCCTGTATCACAATTTTGTAAATGTTGATTAAGATTAACCCATATTGTTGTGGCTCTTATTTTTACTTTGTGTTCGTCACAATGTCCTGCATCTCTTTATTATCACAGTCACTATGACTATATATTTGCTGTGGGCATGGCAAAAAAAGCCCAAGTATATTGTTACTTTGCATAATCAGCATCTTTAGTATAGCCCTTACGGACAATCATCGAAAATCTGTGTCCATGGTTTAAAGCTTCACAAAAGCTGTCAACACATGTCAGATCACAGCATCTCTAGTGTTCAGATACCATTTCACAGGGTGCAACACAGACCTGACCTGCGATTAGGCCTCACACAGCGTCATAATTACATGTTCTGCCAGACACACTCCATGTTGGCTTTACGGCCTGCGTTCGGACGGGCATCTGTGTCTCCGCTGCTGTCAATTAAACGATCATAGCAAGGTTCGGTGGCATACGTCCAATTAACGGAAAGCACAATACACGGAAGGGAATAATTACACCTTGTCCCAGGCTTTCGGAGATCAAATGCTTTGCTGCATTTCTTTGAAATAATCTCAGGAGAGGCTGTCGATTTACAGGGAATCAGTGACTGCACGGCAGGTTCTTGGAGTTAAAAAAAAAGGAAGCTAGATTAATTTGGTTAACATTTTATAAGGCTTACAAAGGCAAAGGGTCTTTGAGGCTTTTCATATTATTTGTTCTTAGCTAACGTTGCACACCAGAGCTGAGCTGCGGCAACTCTGCAGTTCTCCAGTGCAACTCTGAGGGAAAAGGCACTTGGCTTTTGAAAAGCCCCGTTCAGGTACGCTTTTCCTTTTTTCCTTATTGCCGCCATTTAATTCAAAGGAGCTCGTGCGCGCGTGCACTCAGATGTATGGCCCTGCCGAGTGCTTGTAGCTGCTAAAAGATTTGTATTAATACCCTCTCTGGTACTCTTTGATCTAAACTGATTCATTTTGAGCGTCTCGCCTACACACAAACACCTCAGAAGCGCGATACAGCATCGCTCCTGACAGCTTGACAAACTGACGTTCCCACTCTCAATCACTCCCGCTCCTGCCCTCTTGCTCTCCCCGACAGAACGGTATATTGTAACCAACAAGACTGTAATCAGCGCAAAAACCCTAATCAAATCATCGCTCCAACAAGCAAGCCCCGGCTGCCGTGCTTCCAAGAAACGCATCTCAGATCAAGAGTTTACTGTAAGCAGCCGCTGCCGCGTGAAATGTCAAGAGAACGAGGATTGCTTTCAAAAAAAAAAATGTCACTGACAGAATAATAGCAGTAGTAGCAGAATGTCTCGTGTTATGTTTGTATCTCGTGTCAGCAGGTGTGATATGTAACCGTGTGTGCCTCCTTATAAAAGAAGCTACACAGAAAATCAACAATCTGTGGACTAAAACTGGTGTGTGCTAGGCAGTGTGCGTAAGCCATCCAGTTAGCTATTAAAGTGTGTCTTTTGGATCTGCTCAAACAAATGCACATCTCCAAACCTCCTCATTATTGGCAGCAGGATTCCTGCCTGGGCATTGGGACAACTTTTTGTCAGTGCGTGTCTCTCTGTGTTCGTCTGTAGCCGTGCATGCATGCATGCGTGTGTGTGCGTGTGTGTGTGTGTGTTTGAGTGGCGCACGCCTGGTTTCAGCGGCTCATTCCAAGATTTGGTTAACCGAGTTGGCTCGCCCTATCACATAGCCGCAGAGTGTGCAGTTGCTTCAGCCTCTGTTTCATTTAGTGGCACCCACGCTCTTATCCTCCTGCCACGAAAACACACACAGGACTCCTATGCTTTTTATCTGCTGCAACAGACACAAGCACATCTGAGTTCTCATGCACGCACACAGCCGAATGAGAGAGTGACAGAGTTAGAGGGTGAGAAAGAGGGAAAAAAAATAAGAAAGTACCAATTAGGCTCCTGAGACAGATCTGCCAAAAGACATCAGAGGGTTGGAGGCGGAGAGTGTTGTGTGCATTTGTGTGCATGTTAGATAAGGGGAGAGGAGGGGGGGTGGGGGAGTTAGGGGGCATTTCACCACAGCCACTGTGTCAAACTTTATGTTTTTTAGGGGTTTTGTACTTTCATAACCTGCTGAGGAGGCTGGCAATTATTAAGAGCTTGTTGCCTTTCATATTTATCTGTTGACAGTTTTGTGCTCAGTCGCTGAAGTACAAGTGGGCTGTATGTTGATTTTTTTATTTTTTTTTACCTCGTACGACATCGCGTCACTCACACACACACACACACACACACACACAGATTCATCTATAAGAAGAATCTGATTTCTAGGTAATCCCTTGGTTTCATTGGGAAACGCGCCATGTGATGAACTAGCGATCTGTCCTGGGTTGACTCTGGCAACATGGACCACTGAATTAAGTAGGTGCAGTAGACGGATGATTTAATTTTGCGCCAAATAGGGTTATCATTATGTTGTGGGGACTTGCTTTTTTATATGTGCACTGAATCATTTGAATCTTAAATACTTCTACTCCAATCGGGCAAAATATTATTACCACCTGCCTAATAGTGTGTTGGTCTGAATCTTGCTCCCAAAGCTGCACTGACCCTTTCAGGCATGGACACCACATCCCTGAAGTTGGGCTGTGGTATCTGTGGTGCAAGTTGTGAAACGGAGCCTCTGTGGACTTATTTGTCCCACAGATGCTTGCTGGATTTCATTGTTGGGGAATTTGGATCTTTTTTTTCTTTTTTTTCTTCCTGAAACCATTATTGAACCAGGCCAGAGTCACGTGAGTCAATGAAAGGGTGTACATGGTCTCAGAATATTTCAGTAGGGGATACATGTAAACTTTTAGGCACCCAAAACGTTCTCACTGCATTTTTCTCGTTGTGGATCCAGGTGTGATGAAATTCCTCAGGTAAGCGACACACAACCACCTGGCCAGCCCAGCCCACTTTTTTCCACTTTAATGGTGGACAGGGGTCAACATGGCCACTTGATGCTGCTGCACATGCAACAGACTGTGATTTGCTCTGTTCTAACACCTTTCTATTAGAATCACCATTAACTTCAGCACATTTAGAGTCCAGTAAATCATCTGAGCAGACCGCACAGCAAGCCTTCTCTTCTCATTATGCATCAATGAGCATCTGATCCATCACAACTTGGCGTGCACAAGTTTGCACCTACGTTTACTTTTGCCCAAATTTCCTGCTTCTAACACATCGACTTTGAGGACAAAATGGTTACCCGCCTACGAACATGATAGGAGAAAATTAGTGGCATTCCTTTTACCTGTTAATGAACCCAATGTAATGTCAGAAAAGTACGTTTAAAAGTGAACAATAAACCAGATTAAAGCTTGTAACCGAAGCTGGTGTCTCATAACTCATTGACGATATTCTCCTCCATTGCTCATCAAACATGTCCGTTGCACATCATTCCCTACGGTTAAATAATCTTTGTTCTTTCCAGTGGGGGCAATGAAACCACTGATGGATGTCAACAGTTACATCTGCCTTTAATATTCATGCTTGAATCTCAGTGCATCCTGACTAATTTCACACTCATTCCAGCAGCTGTCCTGTGTTGACTTTGACGGGCTCCTTAACATGCGTCTTAATTTCAAGTGTTTGCGTTGCGCTTATGCTGCTAAAACTGACCGACAACCCAGTTTTTAAAGGTACCGTCAACTTCAAGGTTTCCACTTTAAATCCTGAAGGAAAGGTCTGTTTTGTGTTGAGGCTTTCCAAGTCAGCAACCAGTAGCTCAGTCCTAATCCAAACAGTCTTAGGGATAGAAAGTACTCCCGCTTCACTGCCAAATGAAGCCTCCTCTTCTGCTCTGCGTTCATGCTGCGAGACAAAAGGCTAGTTTGGCCAAATCAGGACTGACATCATTGGCAACAGCTGCGGGCTGCATGCACAGTGTGCCTGTGCATGTGTGTTACTGTCGCCGTGTGTTTATGTCTGTGTGGGTTTGTGTTTTTGTGTCTGTCAAGACGAGGTGACCTGATTGCTCAGCTGAGCAGTGAGGAAGGACCCAGCCTCATGTTGTCAGAGCCGCGCTATTGGAAAACACAAGAAACGGGCCACAGCACTCCTCGCTCGGTGGCCCCTCCCATCTCCTGTCACTGTCTGTGGGGTTTTTGTTTATGTCTGATGGTCTCCCACTACACCCCCACCATGCCCACACTCACATATTCACTCTGTGGGATGAGTGGAAAATGGCAGCGCTTGGTTTAAAAAATTCAAAAACACTGCACTGCACTGCGATGCCAACTTCCAGTTTCCAGCCAGAGCATCTTTTTATCTTTACTATTGCGAATATAGAACTAGTTACAACTAGATACCTATAAGGCAATGTTTCTGTGTGGACTGGGCACATTGTTATGTTTGACAAATCCAACGGCTTTATGCACAATGTATTTATAGTTAACCGACTGCAGAGTCTGGCAGTAACAGACTGTAATAAAGCAGGTCTCGCTCAGATTACATCGTCTTCCAAGGTTGCGGTTTTGGCATGTCATGGTAACAGATTATTACTACATGATCACCTCAAGGGAGCATATTACGGCTTGTTAAAAAAAAAAAGAATCAAAGTTGATAAATTATATAGATACAAATATGTAAATACGTTACAATATAAAATAGGTTTAGTCTCCTTCAGTAAGACAGTGCTTAGCATGAATGTCTGTGTTTTGCAACTAGAAATATTTCTAAACAGACAAATTTGATTTTCTTGTGAATGAATAAAAAGTAAATTCTTCAGCCAGCTGAGCAGCAAGGTGCAGCAACACATAGGAAATATTGCAGTACCTCTACATTTTTCAGCCTCTTTTACAAAACAGTTTCATTCGAAATCCACCGTAAGCAGAATTATCAACTGAGACGACTTTATCCAGTATCTGCACATATGAGTGTTCAAAGAAGCTAGCTGGAGTGAGGGATTTGTTGTTTCTCAGACACACCTCCAGTGTGTGTTAATGGCAAGAAGTCATTTGTGTTCATTGCACCAGAATTGTCTGTCAATGATGCAATACAACACCGCTGTGAAGACAGCTAACTCTTAAAGAAGTTCACCGTTTTGACTCAGAGCCACAACAGCAATGGGTTGACTTCAACCCCACTTTGAAGCCTAAGCCCTTTTGGAAAACTCACAAAGACAAGAAAAGGGCGTCTAAGTTGCAACCCGAATCTTAGGAAAACCTTTAAAACTGCAGAAATGTATTGCCAGATAAGCTCTGACAATTTTTTAGTCCTTGCTGTGGCGGCTTAACACTCTGATAAAGGTAACTGATACAGGCAAATGCTGGCTTGCAATTGCATGCTTAACCAGCTTTCAAGAAAACAGATTTTGGTCAGTCTGATTGTGATTCTGTTGAACTCTCTGGCAGCACAGAGCAGCTTCAGTTGTGAGAATCAGTAAAAGGTGTGTGGTCTCATTACCCCCTCGCCCCCTCAGAGCATGAACACATAAAATGCTTTTTCAACACACACACACACACACCCACACACCTACACACACACACACTCTCATATCAGCAGAAATGGCCCCTGACCTCATGGGGCTTCACCTCAGTCACCATGTGAGCAACTGTGTGTTTGAACGTGAGCCCCAATAACCTTAGTAGAGCTAAACCACCCCTGCTGCTCTGTCTTATTACTCCCCACAACCTGCCTGCTTTGTCCAGAGGAAAGGATAAATAAAAGGATGGATTTCAAGCAGACCAGGAGGGGGGGAACAAGGCTGAAGGGAGAAATGCAAGGGTTAGGCAGAAGGAAGGACACAGGGAGAATAAGGAGAGAGTGAAGCACAGTATGGTGGGGGGCCGAGCAGGAGTATTGACGTTGTGCAGATAAGTGAAGGATTAGTGGATCTACAATGAGCCTGGAGCTGCTGCTCCCCCATTCAGCTCATGCTGAAGTGGCTGCTCTTAATTAACTGGTAAAATTAAAAAGACATGCTTGCATACAAGCACACACAAGGACAGGCCGTTTATAATGTAGCTCAACTCTGTTTATACAAATAAAGTACAGCCAGCCGGAAGTTTTAACACCTTAATTAGTACCGAGTAATATTAACATGTAATTATAATTCGTACATATTCCTACTGTCAATAGATCCCAGAAAAACCTATAGAACAGAAATGTATATATACATATTTTTTTTGCATTATATTCCTCCTTTTTTTGTATTAAATGTGAATCGCAGACAGTAATAACAATAAAGTCTGTAATAGCAGGGTTGCATCTGCTGTTATTTTAAACAGCAGATGTGTTTTGGTAAGAGCTGAAGACACCAGGATGCAAATGATTAGAAATTAGATCAGAGGAACAGCGCAAGTTTGGCGGTTTGGAGTGAAGTTAGAGAGGCAACGCTGAGATGGTTCAGAAATGTTCTGAGAGACGACGGATACGTAGTACGGAGGATGTCGGAGCTGCCAGACTGGGGGAAAAGAGGAAGAGCCCAAAGAAGACTGATGGACACAACTGGAGCGCTTGGAGATGGTTGGTGTAACAGGTGAAGAGGATAGAGGTGAAAGCATCTGAAAGAAGAAGATATAAAACTTTTAATAACACATGGTTTCCACATGATCTTGAAAAAGTTTCAGTATTTTCCAAGGAAATCTGAGTTTGGAGAATGTGTATTTCCAGAGTTGTTATATTTTTAATTCCTTCCTTCCTTTGTTCATGAAACACATAGTGACATTTTCTTTTATATGAAAGCTGAAGGAACTGCAGTGAATAACCAATGAATCAAGATAATTATTGATTCCTTTTGCAATTATATTCTACGAAAAAAAGTTGAAATGGGAAGTGACAGAATCTTGCAGAGATGAACTAAAAGCACAAGCAATTGTTCCAGTTTCATTTGTTTTGAGCTTTGCTTGTTAATTACCAGACTTTACTTCTTGGAAAACATGCTTTCTGCTTCTTTTCTTTTTTTTTTTCTCCAATTCTTCTCAGAAACATCCTTTCTTCTGTGAAACACACATACAATAGATACATTCACACCTTCTTCAAGTGAGATCTCCTTCTGCGCACAAGGACAGTGATTCACGAGACTTGTCTGAGCGCAGATTATGTGAAATATTACAAAAATCTCTCGAGTAAAAGGTTGAGCTGTTATTTTTATTGATATGTTTTGCGTTATCAGATGGCCGGGTGTTGTTGATTGTGGGTTTTATGTATGGAGCTGAGTCCACATTCCCTCGCGGGGCTCAGGTGTCTGTTTTTGTGTCTAAGAGGAAACCCAGGAGATCAGATTTCAGCGTGGCTCTCCCGCCTTGCTCCTTTGGCCTCAGAGGTTAAAGTTTATTCTGCTCAGGCACGGAGGAACGGACTGCTTTAGAAGCACAGACACATTGGTTCATCTGAATTATTTCTTTTACTGTTAGGTCTGCGTGTGGGGAAATGTTTTGATGCGTGTGCAACTTTTTCTTGGCTTGTTTTGTAAAATTCTTAGTCTACCTAAGTCCTACAATAACACATTTTGAATATTTCTGTTTTCCCAACCTATATTCCCCACCTTTTCTCTTTCTTGACCGTCCAAACATAGGAGCCGACAAAGTTCCTGAGCCTGCTTTCCTAATTTCCTTTGTGTGTATCCTTTACATGCGCATGTTTCTGGACTCCTGTGTGTGCTTGTTCGTTGTCCTCTCTCTCAGACTTGCTCTCGGCTAATAGCTTAAAATGTCACAACAGTTTAATTTCACAAGAGCAAGCTGGTTTGAAGAAATGCCTCAGTGAGCTCTGCGTTGTTTTACTTAATTTTTTGACATTTTTCGTCCGATGTGCTCATTAAAATGTATTGTTTGGATGCTGTGTAATCGACGATGAATAATGGCATTTTATGTGCGGATATAGAAATACAATTAACTCATGGAATAAATAACACAGAACCATCTATTATATCTGTTTTTATGATCACTGTGCCTGTAAGAGTCACAAAATTGGCATACGAACAGATAAAGAAGAGAGATTCGTTGGTCGGCCTTTTCTATGCTTATTCAAATGTTCGGTTTTTGTTTTGAGGATTTAGATTTTGACCAATCTGGATTCTAAGGACTAAAACACAGAATAAGAAAAGTGCTGCAGATGCTAGACTACCAGTAGAGTAATGATTTGAATCATCTTGCTGCTTAGAAGAGTTAGGAAGAATCACATAGCTGGGAATCAGCTGTCTCTGATCTGGTTCTGTCACCAACTGGTTCCTGTTGTGTAACCTTATTTCTGCAGTTGCACCAAAAAAAGCTAAATTCCAGTATATTTTCTATATGCAGTCACAAACAACAGTAGTGCAGAAAAAAAAGAAGTATTGTGCTGTGAGTGCAGGCACTTTGCTTATTCGGATTGAAAAAGTGAGAAATTGAAGAAAAGATTGAATTTCACTCCAGAAAAGTGAGAGTTGCCAACTGTGGTATATTATTACCCTGATCTATGGGTGACAGTAGACTAATACCAACAAAACTGATGATAGAAAATGGAAAAACTGAGCAGCATAAGAAAAAAAACCCCCAGCAAAATACAGCTGACAACCAATAAAAATCAATTTTTAGGTTGAACAGTTATTTTCTTGCTAGACCGTTTTGGTTTAAAATAGGTTTGCTTCTTTTTAAGAAAAAAAAAAAAACTAGCTGTAAGAGTCAAACTGCAACACAGGGCTTTAAAAGCTGCAGTTCACAAAGCAGTTACTGAGCTCACTGTGGCAATCCATCACTGCGCTCTGGCATGCAAGTATGAGCACACAGATTTGGCTTAATGGCAGCATATGAGTCAGTACTTAAGGAACTGTAATTATGATTGCTAGTAACACCCAACATTAATGCAGCACCCTCACTGATACCTAGTAATCCCTGTAACTATTAATTACCTGGCTAATGGTTACCAAAAATATCACCACGTGCAAAATAATTATGAGTAATTCTTATTTTTGATATAATAGCTAGTAGGTTCTAGAGCTGCCGCGCTAATGTTCACTAGCACACAAACAGGGAAGAGTGTTAATATCTTGGACAATACATTACAAACTTCATTGTTGTCTCTATTTTTAAGTTTGAGTGAAGTTTAAATGACAGTGAAGGGGTTCTTAGCACTTTCTGTGCTTGCTAATGACACCGTTTTTGTATTTTCACAAACATCTTCCTTGTTTTGGGCCTAATTTTACAGTTGAGATGACCTGCTTTTGTTACAAGATCTTGAAACTCTGGGACAGACGGGCAGCAGGATAATAGGATGATGCAGTTTGATATTCAAGGACATTCCACAATAATGTTCTTTGAAGAATACGGATAAAATGGAGGCTTAGATGGACACCGACATTTTGGTTTGGAGGGCATGACTCAGAACTGTGCTCTTTAACATGTAAATGGGAATATTGGCTGAGCTAAGTACATGCAAACAGAACATACATTTACATGTATGTCAAAAATTCAAATAGTAGTGCTGATGTGTTATCGTTCATGCCACCAAACTTTTGATTTTAATAGTTTTCCATACATACTAAATTTGTTTTCAGCTGCGTCTATCCAAATGGACTACTTTGCTTATTATTTTTGCACTTAGCTTCTTGTCAAAACTTTCTTTTCCTGTTTCTGTCAAGATATGGTTTTGCGCTGACATGTTGACAGCTTTGTTTTTCTCTTTTCTTTCATCACATAAGAAGGACTTGATGAAAAGTTTGAGCAGGCAGGAGTTTGAACTCTTTACTCTTTAGATCAGTAAAGATTTGATTTCTGTCATATTTTTGATGTGCTGATATTCAAATGGCACAACATGGGCAGGAATACAAAAAAAACAAAAAAAACAAACGACATATTTTTTTTTCCCATGTCATTAAACATTAACATGAATTGAAGTGCCAATTTTGTCACTGTGCCCCTCTGATGGCCACTTTGTCCTGGTGAGGCTGTTCATTTCTGATCAAAGCTGCCCTGCTTTGGCTTCAAATCAAATCCAGCCACACAGAGAATAGCTTTCCAAATGTTTTTTTTTTTTTTCTCCCTTTTTTTCCCCCTTCCAGTTCAGATTTTCAGCTTTTACTATTCAACAGGAAATTCATTTAGCGGCTGCTGTCGCCGTGCCCTCGCTGTTGTGTGTATGTGGTCTGCGGTGCCTTGGTTGATGAGGGAGGTCCGTGCTGCCCTCCGGCATGGTGCCATGGAAATCAGCATTTGATTTGCTGGCTACTTGATAAAGGATTTAATGCTGCAACATGCCCCCCCCACCTTATTGCAGTTAAAAAAAATTATCCTCATTCAGTCCCCTTTGTTCATCCAGCTTCCATCCAAGCTCTTTATGTTTTTCAAAGTGGTGGTATTTGCCTCTGTTTGTACATGTTCTGCATCTGTTTGGGAACGCGTTGGCAGGTAATAAGGTCGGCGTGATTACCTGGTGGCCCTTATGTCCACTTGTTGCTGACTGTTGATGTTTGTCAGTGCTAGTATGCATTGTCCGGAGCGGTGTATTACCACTCCAGCTCTCCCTGCCCTCGGTGTATGTATCGACCAGACTCTGGACCGGAGAAAAGCCTGGCCAGCACACAAAATCAATGGCCGCTGCCCCCACTCCAACGGCCTCCTGTTATCTGCAATGAATACAAAGCGCATACTGTGGTGCAAAAACACACTTTTTTTTTTTTTTTTTTTCTCCTCCTGTTGTTGTTTGGTCCTTTTTTTGTCTCCTTAATTGCTGACCACAGTGGTAGGGGTCCCATAAAAAGCCATAGGATATCGCGGCTAAATTACCAGTCAGTTTTGTTTTACTGGAAGAAAGATGGCTCTCATCTTTCTTCCTAGTTAGGCGTCTTCGGTTGCCTAACTAGCCTTAAGTGAGAGGCACACAGCTGCACCGCCGCACTGGACGATAAAGTTTATTATTTTTTCCTGGTATATAAATCGTCTTCTGTGAGCAAATCAAACAGGGCAGCCAAAACTGTGATTGAAACATCATTTGTCTTTCATTGTGTTGAGTGGTATTAGCAAAGTTGCCTGCAAGTGTTTAGCCAATCGGGGTAGAGCGTGTCATTCCACGGGGATAAGATCAAGCCTATTTTCACCAGTATGCACATGTTCCTGCCTCTGTCTCTCTGCTTACCCCCACCCCCCCAAACTGTCCTAAACTCTGTCTTTCTCGCTCTCTGTATCCCCTGCAGGGATTATAGGTGGCGATGAGAGGAGGGAGGAGGGGTGGTGGCAGATTAGCGCCGGCCATCCAGCGGGTCCGTCTGTCTGCTGTCAGAAAATAGAATTCATTTGTGTGATCCAGATGCTTATGCTGAGCTCTGCCCGTGTGTTTTTGTGCGGAGTTGTTGCTCAGTCGGAGGAGAGGATTGGCTGTCTGGCCGAAGGGGGGCGGGGATGTGCGGTGGCGGAGGCGCGGGGAAAGCTCACATCCGCTGCGGAGCTTTTGTACTCACATCAAAGAGAGCAGCCACAACCTGATGACAGCATGCTCTGTTTAACCACCCTGACACGGTACAGTCTAAACAGAAACCTGAACAGACTGTATGTACAGAGCGCATAGGTCGCGCACATGCCTTATATGGCCGCAGGAAGCCATTTATTCTCCTTATTATATAACAAGTTCAACAAAGACGCCGCTCTGAACTGTTAAGTGTAGATCTATTGAAAGCTATTCTTAGACTATTTGAAGTGATCATTGCTCTCAGAGGTGGGAAGACAGACGGTGAGATGGGGGAGGGAGTCAATGTTGGGGGGTTGGGGGGGGGGGTCTTCATTTGTGGCAGAATTAGGGCTACAGCACAAGGGAGTCAGGAAGGCTAATGTGGCTGGCTCTATCATTGATGGATGGACCCATACTGGAGATTTCGTGGAGGGCTTCAGAGCGGGAAGCTGAGGGAGGTCTGTGGGGTCTCCGAAGGAAGTACCGTAGGGTTTGGAGAGGGAACATGTCATTAATCAAACTCCTTCCAGCTGCCATCTTTCCCTTCTGTCTTCCCTTTCTTTATCCCTCCGACTACCTCTTTTGAATTCCTAACCTTTTTGTTTCTCTTTGGGTCAGATTGCTTTCTTTTGAGTTTACCTTGCAGTGTTTTTAATGTTGTTGTGAGGCGGTAGTTTAGGTGTTATTCCCTTTTAAAAGGGAAAAAACAAGAGAAATGAGATCATCTTTGGGTTGCACGTGTCCAGCCGCATTCGGCCCGATGACGTTGTTCTCTGGGCCTGGTTGTGTTTGCATTGAGCAGAGTGTCCCCTGGAAAGTGGGCGGGAATTGCCGTATCCAAAAACGAACTTCCTGGAGCCGTCAGGGTTCCAGAGAGTGGGCTGGAACTGGGCCCTGAGGGCTTATGCAAAAACACCCAGCCCAGGTTTAAAACCAGGCCAGGCTGGGCCCTTCAGGGCAAAAGGCTTATTGATGTCTTAATTCAGACTCACTTATCTGTTTTTTTGCTGTCAGCACATTTAGTTTCCAAACTTTTGTGGTTGGTCTTCTCTGATGCTCACTTGAGACTCAGTCTGTACATTATGGGACGCTTTGACAGATCAGCGGACCTGGTTGCTGCCGGTCAGTGCTTTATTTACTAAGGTTACTGCTGCAGAGTCTGAATAACAGACCTGCTCTTATTGACTGAGCACCTAGTGTATTTTACTCAGGCTTTTTCTGACTGGTTCTGATTTTTAAAATGTTTTGGTAATAAATCCATTCAAAAATGAAGGAATAGCAACAATTTTCCAATGTATGTGTAAAACGAACACATCCCGAACCTCTTCCTAAGTTTTAGTAAGCCACAAATGGTACATTATTCTGCTAACTCTATATGTTGATATGTCTGGCTGATAAATCCCTTATATGTAATTAGGAAAGTTCAGTAGTTGCTTGTGTGATTTGGCCGTCACCAGAAAATGTTAATTTTCATATAATAACAACAACAAAATTGAATAACATTAATCCTTTATTGATTTAAAGTAATTTTGTTAGATTTATTTAAATACATTTTTTCACATTGCTAAGCTATAATTGCTGAAATCTTATTTTCACTACGGATGACTTAATTACAATAGTTACCATATCTCCAAATAAGTGTATGTAATATGACATCCTGTATAGAATAATCCATTTCAAAGACATTCTTTGTGGAAGATAGAAATTGAACTCTTACAGCGCAAATTCTCCCGATTTGTTCTCCTGATTGTGTCTTTCCCAGAGCCACTTATTTTAATAGCTGTTACTTATAACCTAGTGATGCAGGGGAAAATAATGAATAGTGTACGAACACAACACAAATGGAAAGCTACTAACCAGAGTTGACAAATTGACCTGGGATTTCTGTGACTCTTAACTGGATGACTTTAAAGAATAAACCATATCAGGGTTTATGCTGTGGGCACACCGAGACAAAATGTAACATATCAACTACGGATGCATAAATGCTGAATTGTTTTTGTAGTAAGAGTCAGATAAACATTAGTAAAGCTCAACAAAACAATTGCCTTCTACTCAAACGTCTTTAATCTCGTAAGTGGAAAGGAGTAGCAAATTGAGTCAAAATGTATGATGGCTTTTATAATTATGAGTTGCAAGCAATTTAGTGTGAAATTAAACAAATTGAATAAAATAAATAAAAGTAAATATTACCCTCTGTTGCTCTTACTTTCTGTAATTGATAAGATAAATATTTAAAGATTAATTCCTACTTCTAATGCAAGTTGTATGCATGGCTAGAAAAACAAACTATAATATGCTAATAAAAAGTGCATGTTCCTTGTTGATCTCTGACCAGCTCAGCAATCCCATGTAATGATGAACCCACTCACCTCTCCGTCCTTTTCTCACCCTGGATCTTCACTAACTAGGCTTTTCACAGGATGAGATGGAGTGCAGTGTCTTTGGGTTTTGTCTGGGCAGAATGTGGACGCCGTCAGTGCAGGTGGCAGCGAAGGGGGTGATGTTACAGTGGAAAGACAGAGACTGAGTTTACACATGTAAACATTTTACCACTGCATCTTTAGAAGATCAGAGGGCGTTCCCCCTCAGACCTCATGCCATATTGACAGAAGAAACTGCGTGACTGGAGCATTTTAGGGCCTCCCAATAAAAGCAGCTTGTTCATTACACTGCTGCCATTACTGAATGCATACGGCACTGCATTATGTGCAACCTCCCACCTTGTGTTTGATCATGCGTTTTCACGAGAATCGATGGCAGTGTACCCTTTAAGGATCCAGCATAAAAAGTCCGAGTAAACAGTGTGAGGAAAAAAAAAAAAAACAGGTGATCCGAGAATGTTTCACGAGGGTTTTTCACCTCCCAGAATCTTCTCTGAGTAACTTTTCAAGCAAAAACCGAGGACATCGGATCTTTGGTTTCTGGATAATAAGGGATTTTCATTTCTTTTCTGTTTTGAGTATGTGGGATTTGTAAACATTTTATTGGTACATTTCCCGTGGGAGTTTTCCACCAATTTGATTTCAGTCAGAAACTTTGCGTAACTGAGCAAAATTACCCTTTGTATCGTCTGAGACTAAACAACAAATTCCAACACTCAAAATTGTGTACAGCAAAACTACAACAAAAACACCAAAAAATTGTGATACAATGATGAATTTGCTGACTCTGTTGTTATGGGGGGGTGGGGAGAGCGGGTTGTTATATTTTTCATGAACATATGAAAAAAACAAAAATTAAGAAAGACATTGTGGACAGACAGAAATTTGAAGCTGTTTCCAAACTTTTGGTCGGAAGCATTCATGATTTACTGCTGTTTCTACGTGATCAGCTTTTTATGTTTTTAAATCTTGTTGTTCTTGTTGTTGAATCCAGTTATTTCTGATCCCTGATGTCAATCTTTTGGGTTATTCCAAATTTGTGGCTATAAAGTTCAATAGTTGTCTACAGAACATTAACTACCTGGTGTAGTATTTTTTTTTATCGGTGGCAAAGGAAGATGCAAAGCTTTAAGTACACAAAAGAGTTAGACATGTCAACAAACCTGAAATTTATGCAATAATAACTTCAACTTGTGCTACAATCTGTAGACACTTAGTTATTAAATCCACTGCATGCCATTTACCTAGAGTGGCTGCAACTGGCTGAAGCCTGACTTACTTTGGGATTAATTTAGCTAATAATTACTACTGTTACTTAGCACTTTTCTACACACATTTTTGAACTATTCTTTTGAGTTTGAACATAATCAGCCAATAGCTTGATTTGACATGTCCTGGAGGCGTTGTTTAAATAAAATTGACTTTGTTAATTGTCTGATCTAAGCTTAATTAAGTCAGTAGGGGATGGCTGGCTTGGAGGGAGAAAAACAAGGAACGGGGAAGAGTCTTTTCTGTTAATTTGCATGTTTGATCTCACCTTGCGTTGACGCCGCAGTGAAGGTAAGGCTCGCGGACTAGATGGGTGGGAGTTCGGGGGAGTGGGATTTCAGTGAAGCTTCAACCTTTCGTATTTTATTTTATTTTTTTTTATGTTCCTGCAGCAGCATTGTCAGAGACGAATTATTACCAAAGCTGGTAAACACTGCGTGAGAAGTTTTGGCTCATTTGTCCGTGATTAGTCTGCTTGTATGCCTTTGTTTTGCGCGCCCAGATTATCTGAAAGCGCCTCCACGGGCCAGTTTCTCTGTCCACGTGTTTACGCTGCAACTGGGTGGAAAGCACAAATTGGAGACAGAGCGTTCCCCGTCTGAGCAGCTTGGAATGGGGTTTGGACTCGGAAAGCTGGCTTTCCTCTCAGGAAGTGTTGTTCCTCACCGCTCTCCATAAACACTGGAAAAGAGACCCAAAGAAAAAAAAAAACAAAACAAAAAAAAACGTCCCAGACTCACTATTTCCACTGTAAACAGACAGACATACAAATATTATACTGCTCCCACCTCTGTTTCTCTCATATGATTCTCAGGGAGAAAGCTGTATATATAGCTGTGCACAATGTGGCAGATGGTGAGCTCTGGAAAACCGGTTACTGATTTGGCAGATTTTCTACCTCTACTTTTAAGGTAATATAGTGATATAAAAGCTGCTTATTGGCAAATAAACTTTTATTTTTTTTATTTTTTTATTTAACTTTAATTAATTGGACACAAAATCTGTGTTGTATCGTCACATCCTAAGCTCCTTTTATGACACAGCTGTCGTTATAGATTGCTCTGAAGCGCGAGACGAAAGACAGCGCGATTAGCTTGTTTACCTAGAAAGCCAGTGTGGAAAATGCCTGCGTGTTTCAAATGAATTACATCGAAGAGCAGCGTAAACGTTGCTCTTTAGCTCTAACAAGTGGTTGTATTGCGGTTCCCCCTTCGCTCGCTCCTCAAGTTAATAAAACCAGCATGCGAGACATTGAAAGGAAAGCTCCCCCCGTCAATTTAGGTTGTCATGGCATTTCTTCTAGTGGTGGAGTATTATCCTGTGAAAATATCATCAGGGTGATCAAAAAAAAAAAAAAAAAAATGTGAAATGTTCACCGTTTATCATTGTCACAGCTACAGTGTGACAGCTCAGAGCAGGATGCTGTGACATGTCTCAAAACAAGTTGGTTTGTAGTTTTATTATTATTCAATTGCAGTTTCTAATTGAAACTGCAATTAGAGGTAACAATTTGGCCGCATTCGCCTCTTGTCGCTGGATTTTAGTACAAAAACGACTGAGCTTACTTTAGCTCCCAGCAGGCTTCCTGCGCCCTCACCTGTGCATGCGCAGCGGTCTGTAGAGACGACTGCGAAGCAAAAGCGAAGGAGAGTCGGGGGAGACAGAGGTTAGAAACCCCCTTTTTTTTATTACATTTCCTCCGCAGAGAAAGAGGAGGCAAGATGGACACTCCATATCTCCCTGCTGCACTAGAAAACTCATCTAAATGGAAAACACATTGTCTTCATTATTTTGTGAGAGCTGAAAGAACAGGGTTGTCATGGTAACAGCCATCTGAGCGAGCTCAAGCGGGCGGCCAAGGGGTTGGTTTTAGGGCCAGAGGAATGAAGAGGAAAAAAAAAAAGGGAAGGAGGAGGAGGAGGTGGGAGGAAGAGAGAGAGAGGAGAGACTGAGAGAGGGAGGGAACAAGGAGTCAGAAGAGGAGGGGTAAGTTGGTGAGAAGAGATGAAGGAAAGACAATAGACATGGAGGGAAAATGTAGGAAGTGTAAGGGGTGGAGGGGCGGAAGTGACACAGAGAGGAAAGGGCATGATGGAGAGAAGAAGAGATGAATTCCAGAGTTCCTTTTTCTGTGGAGGCGGGCGGTACAAACGACCAGTTAGTGGCTCAGAGAGACGAGTTCAGGGGTCCTTATTAATATCAAGGGGCCTCATGATGGCAGATTTAACATCTCAGGGATTCTCCACCCAACTTCACCTCTCTGCAGCCAAACTATGCACATTTAGGGGTTCACGGCTACAAAGCATTGCAGTTCTTCAACCAGAAGAAGCACTCAATGAACTGACGTCTGCTTTAGCTCAATAGAGCGAGGATTTATATGAACGTATTTTTGTTTCTTTTTGGTGAAAGTTGCACACAAAAACCCATGATTACGTGTAAAAGTTATTGAAAATCATTACTCACTTCCTGCATACAGAGAGGTCAGAACATTTTTAAAAGTCATCCATGCATTCATATGGAGTCCAAATTAGAAAATGTAGCTCTTGATTCTCTTTGTGTTGTTGAAATGGAATTTCGAAGAAATATTTTTCAAGATGAATAAATGTAGCTTCAATGGCATTTTCAGTGAAATCAGAATATTTATGGTTAGAAATGAAAGTTTCTTTCCTAGATGATGGTGCGGCGGACTCCTCTTTGCTCTTCAGGTCTTTCTCAGGTGATTCTTGGCAAAATGCTGCCCAACACTTCATCAAATATTTACCCCTTCTCAATCTACAAAGCACCCTGCAAACACACCAAAGTGTTAAGGCGGCATCTAATCCAGCCCAGTTCCTGTCCTCTATTCTCCATTTTTTTTCCCCAGTCTGGCTGGACTTTAGCAGCAGTGTTGTCAGTTCAACGTCAGCCAGAGGATTATGGTTGTTTCCACAACAAGCGAGAACTAAATGCTTGTTTATTTAAGTTCCTTCCTGCGTTTCTCTTGTATCGCCGGTGGCATTGATACGACCGAGGCCTGACACAACATCGTCATGGCAGCCATCAGCCGATTAATGAAATTAAACTAATTGCAAAAGTCTTTGTCGTGTAAATACTTAGCCTGGAGTGTTTGGTGTGGCGTTAGCATCCATTTAGATCCGACATCCAAACCTCGTGTCTTCAGAGGAGTCGTTGTTATCGCTGTCATTCTGGAGTCACAGATCGGATGGAACTGAGAAATCAGAACGATTAGACTTATTTTTTTCCGGAGCTGAAACCCATCGAAGTTGCCGGGAAGCTGACGGCGGACTCTGCATCGGTGTGAGTAAACAACTCAGAAGTCAGAGGAAAACAATTAAAGAGCCGTCAGAGCTGCTCAGCCTCTTCCAGATGTCTGGTCGTGGTCACAGGAGGGACAAACAGTGCGTCTCGTGATTGACCAGCACTTAGGGTAAGAGGCAGCCTGCTCATGTGTTCTGGCTGGCTGGCCAGCTGTGTGGTTGCCTGTAGGTCTTAGTGATTCATGTCACACTGTAATTGGTTTACCTGCTCCCCGTGTGTCTGCGCTCTGAGAGGACCAAAACAAATTACCCAAGGATGACCTCTCGCCATCTCCCTCCTGCTCTGCAGCCTATCCTCCCCTATCTCTCTCTGCTTGACTCGCCCCCCCACCCCCACCTCCTCCTGCATGTAATATGTCGCATGACTGTCATTTCTCCTGTTCTTTTTTCTTTTTTTTCCCCCCTCCATCCGTACACCTCGACGCTTCCAAGTTCAGCCAGAGGAGACATATTTAACAGTAAATGCGCATTGGAGCTCGGTGACACACATTTAAAGCCTCTCGCGGTTTCAGTGCCTTCCATGTCAAACACCACGTTACACATGCTCGCAAAAGACAAGTTGACGGGACACATTTAAGATTACAAATAAACATTTACACAGCAGCAGTGTTTTGCAAAAGCTGCAGTGAAACACATTATCCTTTCAGCACTGTTTTATCCGCTCGCTATGCTAGATAATACCAACATGAATTGTTCCTTCAGTGAATGAATCTGGAGCCTCTGCGTACGCCATTAGGCCTGTTTCCTTGTTGTTGTTTTTTTGCAGCGAGCAGATGTTTTGTCATCTTTGCTGCTGAGGCTCTTACTCTCGCGCAGCGGTGAACAAAAACTCAACAGAGCAAGATGAATGAGTGCAGCATTCTCCCATGTACCTGCGTAGGAAGGTCTCTCAAAGGTTATTTTGCTGTTTGTGTAAAGCTACCCCGTCAGTAGATTTCATGATTTTGTTTGTGTTGTTGCATCGCTGGGTTTTGCAGGCTGTTTTTGTAACGGAGAACAAGGTACATGAACTATTAAATATCCGCTTTGTTGCGGCGTCCTTGAAAAAACCTTTTTGGGTTTTTTTTTTCTTCTGTTAAAACATTTCAGATTCTCTGCTTAAAAAGGTCAGGAGGTTTTCAGTTGTGTCTTTTAAATGCACCTTTGAACATCTTGATCTGTTTTATTACTTTTTTTTTCTGTAGAGACATCAAATTTACTTTTCCTGTTCCATTTTTTTTTTAATGTCACACCAATGCACAACAAATATCGCCTCAATGCAGTTTGCAAGACATCCAGTTCATATTTACATAAAGAGAACAAATTTAAGTCTGAGATCTGTTCAAATACATCACATCTTTCCAAGATTAGCCACAGTCAATTTAGATCTAATTTAATTTGGTCTAAATTATCTTGTTTTCTCGCTGAATGCGGTTGCTCATTTTACGCCAGCTGGTGAAAGGAAGCTCAGCTTGTATTGAGCTCTTGGCTTTGTGGCAATCCTTCGCCATGAGCAAGCATGTGGAGACAGTAGAATGGAATCACTCCCTTTTAGCTGAAAGAATAACATATCATCAAACATTGTGCAACTGCTTTGGATAAATAAAAGAGCTTTGAATGAAAAAGTTCAACCATTGCAGGAGAACAGAACAAAAAAAACGGACACGTTCTTTCGTTTACGTCAAACGAGTAGGGTAGGATTTGGAACATAAATTCAGGCTTCAATGGAAAAAAAAAAAAAAACCTAAATAGTAAAACAGATGTTGTCCGTGTTTGAAAACAAAAGAACTTTTGATTCTGTATATCCTCAGTCCAAACGTCAACAACTTTCAAAGATAGAAATGTATAAAATAGGCATTGTCTTTCCTCAGAATATGAAAAAAACTATTTCTAATTTGGGGATTTTTGCGATGCATATTGACATCTTTAGTCGTCCAGCTCTCGCACTAAGCCATAATTAATTTTTATGATATAAAAGCAATTCATCAGAGGAATGGCAGCTATTGCGCCATCAGTGTCTTCTTCTGGGTTTGACTCACAGGTAAGCCCTGAAGCACTCAGGCAGGATTACCTTCTATGGGAAAAAAGACACTTAGATAACAGTTCTCGAAGTTAGGAATACTTTCTATGGGAAACAAAAACAGTGTACACGCAGTGTTAATAATAACAGGGGCTCTGTCAGTTCCAGGAAGAGACATAGCTAAATAGAGAAAAAAAACTAGACCTGGCACACCTTCTATGGGAAGAACAGAGAGAGTTAATTGACACAGTACTTGCACATAATTTAGAAATGGGGAGTAACAGGAGAAAAGAGCAGAGGGAGGACAAAATAATCATCATATTCCCCAGTGGCATACCTGTAGAAATAGCTCAGATACCCACAGCTACTCTAAATATATACATTTTATGAAACTTGTGAAAAAAAAGTATGTCTAGATTCGAATATAGTGGCTAAATAACTACTTTGTTTTTAATGGAAAATGAACTCTAGAAACAACAAACCCCCTGCCTATTCTTATCTACCTGTTGACTTGCACATTGTTTGCTCTCATTGTTTAAATATTCACATGCATCCTTCGCAATCTGCAAAAGTTTCTGCCTGACCAATACGCATGAACCCTGTATTCAGTGCAGCTCCTGAGATAGCTGTGATCCAATCAACAACTGACCTACCAATAAAACCGTCCAACTGGTGTCCCCGTGTTTGTGTACAGGAAGAATAATTAAACAAACTGGTGTGCAGGTGTTTTATTTCTCCTCTTTAAGATTGGAACAAAATGATCAAATCTGTCTGCTATCAGATGAAAGCACTAGAAGTTGTTTCATTGACATTTAGTTCTCAAACTAAGTGTTGATTTGACTTTTTTAAATCGTGTATTCTTGATGCTTTGTACTGCTGAGTTGTCAAGTCACAAGACGTTCACTGTCTTCATCAGTGTGATTAAATTACTTTTGTTGATCAGGTTTGTGATAGCTGAAAGCTTAAGGTCATGTTGTTTTTTTATTTTATCACATTTAAGCCTGAAAAAGCGTTATTTTTGAAAACAGTCCTTGAGCCGCCTAATAATTACTTTGCTGCCAGACTTTCAGGAAAAGGCAGTTTTTTTTTTTTGTTTTTGTTTGCAGTTTTTTTTCCCAGTGTTTTCAGCATTGCTTCTAATTGGAAATGACTAAGAGCTGATGATAAGATTCATCCAATAAAACCTCAGCTGCAGTGCAGACTGTTTAGTCCCACCAAGTGCAGAAAGGTTGAACCGGTTACTGTTTTTTTTTTTTTTTTCTATTTAAGGTTTGTGCTTTTAGTGTCTCAGGCAAGGAGAGTGGAGGGCAGGCTGGCACAGATATATTTTTGCTCTCCCTAATGACACCAATACCATTTCATGGCTTGGTGAGCAGATTGAATCACACTCGGTCTTTGTAAGTCTCACTCTCTGCCCCTGTCTCTCTGTTTCTCTTTGCTGCACACACTTCATCACTCTGTCCTCTCACAGAAGACCACTCATTTGCTGCCGTACGTCCGGTGTGTTGCATTCGCCCCTCGGTGGATGTTGTTTAATTGCATGTGGGTCAGCAGTTTGTCAGTGCTGAAACCGAAGGACATGGAATTTGTCAGTTTACCCATTCAGCAGCCACAGGGGGCGGTGTGTGAGCTAACAGCTCTGCTGGAGCCGGGCCCGTAAGGTTAGCTTTACACGAGCCTGTCGGACTGCCCTGTCAATCATGCTCCTCTCCTCTGATATACTGTCAAATCTTCTTACATTTACTCTAAAATCACAGAAGACTGATGCGATTACACTTAATAAACCTTGTGCGGTCCGCCGAGGCGGTTCGCCGTTCTGGGCTTTTTCCTCGGCAGACCTGGTTCAGCGACTTAAAATATGCACATTCTGAGCTCTCTCCTTACACACGTACTACGATGTCTTGAGCATCACGAGTGATACAATCTTGTCTTTCGTGACACTGGAAAATTGCATGTGGCAGTCAGGACATTCAATCTTCCGCAGCTGGTATTTATAGTCCTCGGCAACTGGAACGTTGTGTGGAATAAGGAGTTCATTCATTCATCATGTGATGCGCGAGCTTTTTGCTGCTCGCAGATGACCTGATTTTCGATCTCATCAGTAAACAGAAGACCCCTCCCTGTTAGTCCACAGAAGAACGCCAAAAAACAACAACAAAAAAAAAAACACGATCCGCTGAAGGAGACTACAAACAACACCCCAGAACTGCATTTGATGTAGATACGATTTTTTATCTTGCGCTGATCTAAGACAGCAGCTGTGAAGGATTTCCTCAAGGTAGAGAAAAACCTGCAGCTCCAGCTGAATACTCCACGTTTATGTAACACTGTTTTTCTTTTTCTTTTACTTTATCTCGCTACTGCAAAGAGTTTGCCATCTACACACTCACTCATAGAGCACTTATAATACATGTTTGCACTTTATATGTGCAGAGAATTTTACTCTCACACATCTGAGGCAATTGGAGGTTAGTACTCTGCCCAAGGGTATTTCAGCACTTCAACGTGCTCGAGATTAAACCCCCAGCGGAAGACGGTTCCTATTCTACAACCAATCCACAGCTACAGTTCGTACTCTATATGCTGATTCTTCTTTCTGATGAAACCTTTTGTAGTGTTCGTTTACTGGGTTAACCGGAACCGTATTGACTATGATGAAACAGTTCCAAGTGTCTCATTAGCACCTTACTGCCCTTGAGATGTTTATAGAAACAATAAGAGCCTCTGTTTAAGAATGAAACTGTCGTATGTTATGCTGGTCTTGTAATAACGCTTTTGTTTTGGTATTCTAATACCTTAAATGAAGAATTTCTCATGAAGGGCGGGAGATCCACGCTGTTGTCCAGTTGTTGAGTTTTTGGTGCCTTCCACTATCTATTTGGGCTGAGTTTAATTGGAGGCTCATTTAGATAAAAATGGATTTTTGATACATTTTTTTGTGAATATTTAGGTTTGAAAGCATCGCTCTTGTTGAAAGCTTCGCTTTGTGAGATTTCGTGTCATCCAGCATCCCAGTTTGCAGTTCACAAGCAAAAAGTATCTCTTGATCCAGCTTACCTGTCGCAGTACATTCATCTGTGATATTATGCATAAACTCTAAAGATACACAGAGACGTCATCTGGTGGCGCTGACCGGTGAGTCGAAGACTCAAAAATCTTCAAATCGAGCCTTAAACACCGCTAGGTGACTCTGTCAACACTATTCGGTGTGGACACCGTTACACTTAAAAAAGGACTCAGTTAACTATTTTTAATTTAGCAAGTTTAGGCATGTGTGTAGTTCCTTAAGGGTGTAAGAAAGAGCACAACTTTCAGTAGCCAACAGGAAGAACAAACTGAACATGCAGTAAAGTTGCTTTGAGTTATTACATGCGTGATCTGGAAATGCAGGCAGCCTTTTTGGAAAGTTTTGTAATGCTAGCTTTGCTAACCTTGCTACTTGCTAAAATAAGATGCAAATAGCAGGTTAGAATGTCAACACCGCCATTATCTTTTCTTTTTTTTTGTTTCAAATTTAAAAATACAGTCCATATTATCTTCAAAGCAACCTTGTATTAGTTGACAGCGGTCCTTGCATTGCGCTTGTTGCTGCTGTGGCGAAGTTCAACTCTGTACAGTGTTTCAAATCTCATGCAGAATCAGCTGAACTTTTCTGCTTTCACTTTCTGATCTCGCGCGTTCAGCGGTGAAGTAATCATCAGTTCTCAGGGGGAGGATCTCGTGGCGCATACCTGAAATAGTCCACAACTGAAGGTCCGTATTTATAGGCAGAAACAGAGCGGCTCGTGTGTCTCCACATCACAGCTGTTTGCATTGCAGTGTTGGGTGTCACATAGCTGCCCGCTGCTCCCGTAGTTGTCACATTAAAACAGAAGATAAACAAACGGGACTATTTGGAGTTTTATTTTTTTCCACCCGTGGGACAAGTCATTTCACATTTTTATAGAGCCAAGTGGTTGTGAGGGTGTGCAGAGGGCTGAGTTTTATAAAGCCCAGTGGGGGCAATATGACTAATAGTTGGCTTTGCTGAGAGGGAAAAGAAGAGCAAGAGAGATTAAGTGGAGGAGAGGATTAACAGAGTCAAGAAAAATAAGCAGGAACAAGGCAAACGGGCAGAGATGTGACGGTGGAGGCCGGTTTGGAGGCGACGAAGAACCAGCAGCTGTCTACAGGCCAGACTGGACGGCGGGGAAATGAAGACAGCAAAGGGGGACTGCCTGGCTATGAGAGTTTGCCATTAGAGATAATAGTGTGTGTGTGTGTAAGAGAGGGAGAGATGGCTGGTGGCTTTTTGCAGACATACTTAGAGCAGTGTATGTGGGAGGGAATGAGAGATAGAGGCCAGTGCAGCTGAGTGGTGTTGATTGGCCTGTTTGAAAACACATGAACTGCAGACGGTGAGGGAGAGAAGCCCTGTGCGCTGGGATAAAGTGTCGCTCTGCGCCGTGCCACGCTGCAGCCCAAACCACATTAGAGCAAATGAATCCATTCCACCTCCTGTTATGGCAGCTCCCACTTGGGGCCACGGGAAGAAGGAGGAGGAGGAGGAGGAGGAGGAGAGCTAAAAGGAGGAAGGGAGGAGGGGGTGCGAGAGTGGCAGGAGTGTTGAGATATGAGGGATGAGGAGAGGAAAATGATCGAACAGAAAATGGAAGGTGGTGTTAGGGAAGTGGCATGCTGGGTGGCTCTAATGATGTCTGAGGGCTACAGAGGAGAAGAGCATAAAGCACACAGAGAGGTAGAGAGGCCAGGGGCTTCAGGGGTGGGGGGGAGGAGGTGTGGTCCTGAAAAGGAGAGGAGGATTTTCTTCTCTGTCAAGGGAGCAGGAGGAATAGTTTCCTCCTCTCCTTAATGAAGTTGATATCACGCCAAACTTCACAGCGATTGCTTTTTTATATTCCGCGTCGGTGTCCTCTGCACTTTAGTCTCTCAATCACCAGAGCTTGAGAAGAGAGAGCAGCAGCACCTTCCCTAATATGCCTTTACTCATTTTCTTTTTTTAGAAGAAGGTGCCATCCGGAGTAGCGAATCTCTTTACCTATTGAATGTTCTTCCTTCTCAAGGCCTTTTTGAAATCCATTCAACCCTAAACCTTAAAAAATGTCATCAACAACTTTAAGAAAAATATTCCCTTAAGGCTCACCTTGAAACTTGCATGTTTCTCCAGGATGTTTAGTTGGTAATAGGACTGTTTTCTTTTTTTATTATTTTTTATTGCTTTACAATGACGGCATTTTAACCTTGGACTAATCCCATGAAATAAAGTCATTAATTTCTTTTTTAAAATATTTGCACACTTCTATAAGTGTCCTTATGCTGATAAAGATGTTGAATGATGCATAAACCAAACAGGCAAGGGATATGAATGTTTGAAGCAACCTTTGAAAAGCAGTCAAAAAGAAAATGAAATAGGACAGTTTTCCATCAATCAAGCTATTTTAGAAATGGATAAACATGGCAGCAAAGTGTCCTCAGAGTGTTGCTGCTGGCAAAACGGCTTGTTGTTGATACTTGTAAAAAGTAATTGTCCTTCCAAGAATGACACCGAGAGGACGACTGCAGTGGACGTCCAAAACAGATATTTTGATATTAATGCCAACCACAGTTCCTCATAACATAAAAAAAGACATTTTTACTCATTAGCGGATAGTTTTAATTTAATTTAATTTAATTTAATTTAATTTATAGCTTAGCACAGAATTTCTTTCTGTTTTTGATCAATGTGGATGGAGTATGTTAAAAAAATGATAAAGTCCAGAAAATGTACTTCAAATGAAATTCTCTTAGTTTTTACTACCAGGATTACCTGATTCTACTATGATTAAAATAAATATCTAAATGAATAATAAAGTTACTTTATGTTTCATTATCAGTCAGAGATTCAATAAATATTCACATAAGTATACATAGCACTGGAAATCGAACAATACAGTAAAACATAGAACATGTTTCACTTAATATAACTCAGCTAAAGAAGAACTAAAGCATACTTCATTTACAGGTTTACAACTACAGATTTATCTTCTTTTTGCATACAGGTACATGTAATGTGCTACACTTAACAAGAGATTCGTGTTTCTTCAACAAGATTTATTCAAAATAAATACGAGCTAACAATTACAGCTTTAGCAAGCAAGTCTGACTCTCAATCATTGTTTTATGTGATAGAGGGAGAGCAGCCTGTGTTGCACAGCTCCACCGAAAAACTGAATTTTACAAACTAACAATTAATTATTATTATTTTTTTAATTTATGCTGCCATGGCAACATGTGATATCAACCTGATATCTACCGATATCCAATTCTGCTAGTACTGACATCTGTCAGGACCGCCAGCATGGACACTTCCATGTAACCCTCAGTGACTGATCGCTTTCACGCGGCACATTGCACCTGACTAATGTGGTAGTCATTTGTCTGAAATGAGAACTCGCTCATGCTGCGAGTGATCGTACAGTAAAGTGTGTGCGGACGTGTAACGACAAGATAATTCCAACACGCTCTTTGTGTTTTTCCCTCTGCCTCTCCTCCTCGTCAAGCCCAGCCCTTCTTGCTCTCCCCCTTGCTTCCATACTCCAGCGCCTTTCGTATTGCTGTGCTTTTGTTTCAGAGCACGCATTCCCCACACCGCTTCCCCAGCTTGTTTTGCTCAGAAAACGAAGACACGCAGCGAAGGGAGGGTAGCAAAGAAAGACGGCAAGAGGAGGAGACAGACGCTTCCTCGGATGTTGGCGTTGCATGTGGCTTGTTACCCTTCTCTGATACACAGCTGCATCCTCCCTCAGTTGTTTAAAGAGGAGGTTGTAATGTGCGCTTCATGACTGAATGTGTAATTCTTGTTTTGTTTGTTTGTTTGTTTGTTTGTTTGTTTTGCACCTCTATAAAGTGGTGGTAAAATGTCTAATTTGTAATAATAACTTTAATATCTGTAGCTGATTTCTTCCGGTTGGCTTTTTGTCACACATCATTTCATGTAACAATTTTTAATGTTAAAGGTACTATTAGAAAAATTGTGATTTCATTTGTTAAGGGGAGATAAGCTGTTCATACCAGCCTTGTCTTATGTGAAAAAAATCACCCCCACCCCTTGTTAAATTATGAATTAGCTATGATTCAGGTTCTTTTTTTGAGAAATCAGTTCAATTTCATAACAAAATGAAAGTTTTTAAGTGGTCTAGTCAAAGTCTATGCTTAACTGAGATGCTATTAGATGAGCTGAAACAGCCCAGCCACACTCAAAAACTTTCCAGCTTTGCTGAATTAAAAGGAATTATCCAAAGAAGAGTGGACCAAAAATCCTCCAGATTGCAGCCAATTGCTGATTTTTATTATTTTAAAAAATTAAATAAATGCGATTGCTTAAAAACTGCATTTTGTATATACTTTTATTATCTTGGATGTCTAAACTTAAATGTGGATCTGAAACCCTCAGTGCGGAAAAAGCATAAGCAGAACACTGTCCTCTGGTTGTCTTTGTTGTCAAACTACAGTGGGAGACAAATCTGTACAAATGCTAAATTTGTAGCTTTTTTACAGCCATGTGTATATTTTCTGAAAAATGGTGGAAGCAGAAGGAGTTCAGCTCTATTTGCAGGGAAACCTAATTGGTCACACGACACCGTTTTGAACAGGGGCGCAGAGCTCGTGCAACAGCCACTAAAGGACCTGTCAGGTGGATTCTCATCTCGGTTACGATGCCTGCTCAGCTGTTTCAACCTCACTTGCCTTTTCCTTTCAGAACCTAAGGGCCTGTCTTTTCATTGACTAACAAAGGTGGTGCATGTTTCCCATCAGAGGTGGAGACCACTGTGTAAAATAAACCCAGACAGAGAAACATAAAAGAGGCGTGACATCTTTGCTTTTCACTGTGTTGGGACGGCCGGGTGTGGAGCTGCAGGAGAACCAGTTAATCAATAGCCACAAGGTCAGATGGCCAGCGCCGGGCTGGAGCGTGCTCTGTTAGCGGCAGGCAGAGCCGTCTGCTGCTGAATGGGATTTGTAGCACTTGTCAAAGGCTTTAAAGGAGCCCTTTCTGGACGACTTGCTGCAGGTGGAAAGTATGAAAGAGGGAGGCGGTGGTTAGCAGCAGGAGAGGGAGACATCTGCTGGACACTGGGAGGCACAGCAGCTCGGCAGGACAAGGCCGCCCGATGTTATGGTTATGATTTGTGCAGTTAGACCCAGAGGAAGGCGGTTTTGACTGTTTTTATAAACACCACTCAGCAGAAGCCGATAAGAATAAATAAGGTCTTTTGACAAATTCTTTCCTCCAGAATTTCTCTTTATTCATGCAAGCTGTGTGTTTAAGTGCACTCCAGGTAATTCCACCCTGGTAATGCTTAAACCAGAGAGGATTAGCAATACAGTGTCATTCTCAAAGTGCTCCTTTGAAGTTTTCCACCTTTTTTCTTTTTTTTTGCTTTTATCAAAGTAAAGAATTCAAGCTTTTTTGAGTTCGCATGCTCTTAAATGTGTGTGTCTAAGTTAAATGCTGTGCATTTATGCAGCAGTCAATCAAAGATAAGCACTCCAGACTGAAATGAAAACTCCCCGACCGAGCGCCTTGCCTCTGTTATGTTGGTTTCACTCGGTGGGGAATCTTGGGGGACCCTTTATCAGTGCCGAGCAGCTTTCTGGAGCCCTGCCCCCGCACACATCCCCACCCCCCACCTGTGGTTCCTCAGTTGGTCTTTTGTGTGAAGGAATGTGGGAAGGACCAACGCTGACAGAGATAAACACAGAGGGATGGTGAGGGGATGGAGGCCTCATCGGTGAACCAGCACGATACCTATTAATCCGACTCAATCCTCCACTGTGAGATGGTTGGAGTTGTAGGATACGGGGCCCAGATTGTTGCATCTCACTGATCCGAAAAGAATATCATGGTGACCCGTGGCTCCTGTGCATTCAGGAAAACTATGGAAACATGTGGAATTTGATTTCAAGGTTTTACAGGTCTAGTAAACGATTATGGAGAAAATGGTTCTGTGGGTTCATTCTTCTACCTGCTCAGGTTTTCTGTTCAAATGCCTGAAAAGCTCTTTGAACCTCGCAGGCTTAAAACTCCATACACAATGGTCCTGACCGTTCTAACAGATGTACATCTCCTATTTTGTTTTCTTTTTGCAGAGTAAAACACACACACACAAAAAAACTTTTAATGGAGTCCCGGTAGAGACGTCAAGATGAACACGTTACCATCAATGGACCGGCATATCCAGCAGACCAACGACAGGCTGCAGTGCATCAAACAGGTGGGCATAAAGTGAAACTCCTGCTTTTCCTTTTTTTTTTTTTTTTTTTGGGCATAAAGTGAAACTCCTGCTTTTCCTTTTTTCTTTTTTCTTTACTGCTCTTTGAAAACGGACTCCAAGTGGGCAAAGACAAAAAAAAAAAGAAGAAATCCCAGCCTTACTTTCTCCTTTCAGCACCTTATTTAGGCATCAGTGTGTCTGGGCCCCCAGGTTCAGTCATACAGATCATGTTGCAGAGGGCCACAGAGGGAGGCAAGCTGCCTATGAACACAAGAGCAGACTTCAAAGCTGCATAGCGGACTCGGAGTTCGTCTCTCCTCGTTCTGTGTTCTCTGACATCATGCTGCCAGCTCCTGACGTATGCCAGCCCTTGCTGCCGTTTTGCCTAAATGCTTCCCTGACTGTCAGCTTTCAGAAGACTTCTCACAGACACTAACATATCCCAGGGCGTCCGCCTCTGCGTGTGATTAATGGTCTGTAGAGCTCATGGGCTGCTTGACTTACTGGCTGGCTGATGGCATATTTGTTTATGATACGTGGGTGTGAGCCTTTATATCTTGCAACATCTAAATGATGCCTTGTCTTGTCATAATAATAAAATAAAATAAAAATAAATGAAGAGGATAGTAATAGAGTAAAATAGCGCTTTCATTTTGAGATTAGGAGACGACACATCTCTCCTTCCGTGTTTCTGCTGAGCAGAATTAACTGATTGCCTGAGTTGGTCCAAAAGTATTCATACCCTTTAAGCAGTAGTGTATAGTTGTAAAATTGTGAGGACAAAGATAACTTGAGCTCTGTCAAATTAGCTTGGGAGCAGTTTTGAATAAATGATGCAGTAATTTATCATCATCATCACACAATTGTACTTTGAAGCTGAAAGCGCTTCAGCTAATATGTTGTTGTCACATGTTAAATGCTAATAAAGACAATAAACTTTTTTTTTTATGTGCTCCAGTTAATGATTGTTACAGTACACAGCATTATTTTTAATCAATTATAAGGGGAAAAAGAATTTCAGCTAGTTTTTGAAACATGCAACAAATTAGATTAAGGTCTAGGCTTTGACTGGGCCGTTTTAGCACACGAGTTTGCTTTGATCTAAGGTATTTATTTCATTGTCGCTCTGGGTTGCTGTGGTGCTGGAAAGTGAACTTTGGTTGTTAGTGTTTTGCTGCCTCTGCAAGGTTTTCTACAGTCCACTCATCCTCCCACCAGCTCTGAACACAGCTGAATAAAATCATTTCCACACCATGATGCTGCCAAAATAATGTTTTTCATGGGTGCGGCGTGTCTAAGATGACGGCATTGTAGATTAACTTTCCATCGCATGCAGATTTAATTTTGCTGCCTTGTGACCAGAACGTATTCCTCCACATGTTTGTCTTTGTCTCCTACACGGGTTGTGGCAAACGGCAAATGTGACTTCTTACATGGCTTTCAGTTAACGCTGGCTTTTATTGCCACTCTTCCATAAACGCCAGATTTGTGGAGCTCATGACTAATCGTTGTCCTGTCAAAACAAGTCATGTTTTGTGGTTTGTAAGAATACATTTCCAAGTGGTTTGCAGATTCATTGAAACTGTCAGCGATTTCAAATTAATTTCCTAAAATCAAGTCACCTATGTCATTTTTTTTTTGTTGCTGCTTTGATTAAGTTAATGAAAGTCAGAACTCCAGTGGAGTTTCTACACACGCCAGCTCATGCTGTAAAATAAGTCGTAGTAAAGCCAACTTGAAAGGGTTAGTCACTGAGCGTTGAGCTGCCAGAAGGGTGTTTCTTTGGTTTGGGGAAATCTGGCACATAGCTGAGCGGTGTGCTTTATTGCAGGTAGCCAGGTAGAAAGTGTAATGTAAAGCTGCGTGAAGAGAAGGTAAATCATTTCACAGAGGGCACTCTGTCAGTTGTTTGGCTCCCTTGGCGCTGCAGTCGCCGCCGGTGGTCATTGCAGTCCCCGTTCTTATCCTTATTCGACCCCTGAGCGGCATTAACTACAGGAACAACTGTGAAACGCCCCACCCTCACCAGCTCAGAAGAGATATTTCTTTACATCATCTTCTTCCCCCCTCTCATACCAGAGCTGAGGTTGTCATTGGTGACCGCTGCATCAGGCGGAGCTGGGCTCAGATCAAGACAAACAGCCCCTGCTGTGCAAGGTCTGATTTTCCTCATGCTGGAGGCTTATACGCCTCCCATCAGGCAGAAGTAATGCCAGATGATATCACTCATCCAGAAGAGGCTCTTCTCCTCTCGCTCTTAATCAACAAGAGCATCTCCCGCTCTCTCTCTCTCTCACTCGCCGTTCTTGTCTTGCTATCAGTCAAACACTTTCGAGAGTCCGAACCCAACTCTTCCAAGGTCTCTCTTGAAGCCCATGATATCACTAAAGAGGGGTTTTTCTATAGGCATCCCCGTCATGTTTGCAGGGAAGGTCCTTTTTTGTCGTCAAATAGCTGCCCTTTCAGAAAACACTCACCTCCGCTGCCCTCTAAGAACAATAGTTTTACCTCCTCTGCAGGAAAACACAAAACAAGATGCTTTAGCTCCAGATAGGAATAATAAAAGCTTTCAAGTGGGCTCCAGTCTCGCCAACTGAGCAAGCCGCAGCTCCGCGCCGTTTCAGAGCTATTAACCTTCTGAGGAGTGAAGAAAGGGAGCTCAATTTTAAAAACCGCTTATTGTGTCCTGCTAGCCTCAGAAGCCCTCGAACAGTGAGAAGAAAAGACTCGACTGTTTCAGGCCTCAGTGAACAAGCGAGAGAGGCAGACAGAGAGTGAAAGAGATTAGACAACACACCAACGGCTCACATTGAGCCTGCACACATAGCTGCCAGGACCAAGGTTGTTTTCTTTGTGCGCAGCCAAGTCAGGCAGTGGACCTCTGGTGTGTTACACTCTGCAAACCGGCAATGAATAAGGCAAAGAGCGAGAGAGAGGGAGAGAGAAGATTGGAGGGAACGCTTCGTTTGCTGTGCGGGTCATGGAGGCGAGGGATGGGTGTTGCCAAGAGAGATTAACAAGAAACACTGGCATCATTGTTGATATGGGTGTGATCTTCTTCCCACAATGCAGCAGAGCTCCAAGTGGGCGTAGATTGGAAAGAGTCAAGGTCCTCACAGGGTTGTGCAGAAACACAAGACGGTAAATCAAGGCAGGTTGGAGGCTGCAGAACGATTAGGTTTTCAGTGGGGTTTTTTTTCTTCAATTTGTACTAAACGTGAGGAAAGAAATAACACTTATTCTTTTCACTTCTAATGGGTCTATGTTGTGTTTGCACAGCACTTACAGAACCCGGCCAACTTCCACTCGGCTGCCACGGAGCTGCTCGACTGGTGTGGAGATCCCCGGGCCTTCCAGCGACCTTTCGAGCAAAGTCTCATGGGATGTCTGACGGTATGCAAACTACAATTATGGTTTTGGTCGATTTTTTTTTTTTTTTTTTTTTTTCAGGTACTTTTTAGAAGACGGCAGCAAAACAATAATTAGACGCGCATAGTTTAGTGCAAAAACAGAAGACGAGACAATGTGTCCACATCTTTTATGTTTCAATGTTTGGACTGTGTCTTTGTTTTTCTGCAAATTGCTTTAAAAGCAATTTATAAAAGGTTATCGGCAAGGCATTCTAATTATAACCAGGTATGAGATTGTCACATTAGAAGAACCTTGAGTATTAAAACAATGGTTTTAAACAAATAAAAGCATGCTCAAGGACAACAACTCTAGTACCAAATCACAATATGCAGGAAATGGCTATTAAAAGCAAAAACACATTATATATATATATATATAAAAAATTAAGCTTCGTAAGAAAATACAGAAACTGTTTCTTAATAAATTTTAACTTGGTTGTGGGAGAGACTTCCTAGGAATGGTTGCTCAGTGTTAAGTCAGTGTTAGCATCGCGAGTAATGTGGTAAATCAAAGGAAGTAGACGATGTGGATCTCAGAATCTGTGAGGGAATATCAGTGTGTCAATACACAACAGATGTGGAAGTGTAACATTATGGGGAGACTAGAAAGTAAGAAGGAGGGGATTAAAATCAATGCGGTGTTTAACAGGACGCTAATAAAGTTATTGAAGGGCAGAATATCCTCGGCAGGAGGAAGTCTGGTAATAGCCTTGGCAGCGGCATTTGTGACCAGTCGAAGTGCAAAAGGTACTAAGGGAATGGTAACGAACTGATTATAATCTCTGCTGGAGAACATAATGAGAGATATTATCAGATTCAAAACTCTGATTGATGGTTAACAGCACAAATTCAGTCAGGTGTGATTTTGACCAGGGTTGCATTTATACAGGTACAGTGTCTGTAAACCAGACTGGAGCTGTTCAGACACACTGTTGTTGGTAACGTAAGAGAAGGTGCACACCAGCACTATAAGCTGTCACGCTGTTCCTACAGTCTGCTTTTTGCTACATGAAAAATAGCAACATTTTCTTTTTAGGGAAAGGTTTAGCAGTCTTCTCTTAGTCAGTGTGCAGCAACAGATGGAAGAGGGTTTTCTCAACGGGCCGTACATGCTGAGAATTTCAGCCCCTGCAGCACTTTCTCTGGCATCTTGTTCTTTAAATTGGTGGAACAATATAAAGGACTTTTCTTTCTAACAACATGCACACCTTTAGTTCTACCTGAGCCCTTCCAGCAGGCATAAATATTTAACTTCAAAAAAAAAAAAAGAAGAAGGAAAAAAAAAGCCTAACTCCAACGTTATTGTTTCCAGCCAATATTCTTGTGAGAGCAAACAGATAAATGATCATTAACGTCTAAATCAAAATAAAAGCCTCTTAAAGGGTGATAAAGAGCTGTACAATGGAGCCCACTGGCAGAATCCCTCTCGGCATGGGGCTCCTTCCATCAGCTAAACTGTTTCATTAGACTCTGAGAACAAACTGCTGCTTATTTGAAGAATTACTGCTAGCAACAAGCCGGAGCATTCTTAAGAGTAACTCTGCAAATCAGACAAATGCCACATGCGAGGCTGCTTGTTCTGTTTGTGATCTTCTGCAAGTGCAGCTCTTCCACGGTGGGACCAGAGGCAATGACGGTGACACAGCTGCTGCCGTTGCTATCAGCTTCTTATTTTCTGAGATGTAATTGTAGCTTTTTGTCTGTACATGTGCATTCTGTGTCAAGTAGGTGTGGAAAAGCCAGTGGTCACAGATGTGCTGCGTAATTTATTTCTGTTCAAAATTGTCTTTACTTGCAGTTATTTTATAGTGCATAACTTCTTGTGTTCTCTGGGTATAGATATTACATGAGACAAAACATGTGGAGTTAACTACTGTTCAAAATGGACAAAGGGGCATTCTATTAAATCTGCAATATGTGACTTTTATGAAAAGTTTTGGCAGTGTAATATGAGATGGATAATTAGCGAAAAGATCGATCTCTTCCGACTTCTCCCTGAGCTCTGATTGGTTGTTTCTAGTTAGCACTGGAGGCAGAGGTGCTCATTTTTTTTGCAGATCAAAAAAACAAACGAGTAAATATAGTGACACTTTCAACAAATGTATATATAAAAAAAGTACATAAAAGTAACATACTGCACCTTTAAAGTAGAGCACATGCAATCAAATTCATAGATGAAGAAATGACTACATGAAAATTATCACATACCTAAGCCTTTGCCTTGCAGCTAAAAGGTCCTGGATGGCCTGGAGTCTCTCTGGCTGGAGTTAGCATGTTGTCATCGTGCATGTGCGGTTTCTCCCCAGCCTCTCCGGCTTCCCCTCTACATTCTGAAAACGGGGATGTTTTAGGTTAATTGGTTTCTCTAGATTGCCCTTAGGTCTGATTGTGTGCATGGCTAATTGTTCCATGTGTCTGCGTGTCCCTTTGGTGTGCTGACAGTCTGTCCAAGACGTGTCCAACCTCTTGACCTCTAACCACTAGAGATAGATACCTGCTCCCTGATGATGCTGCAAAGATGAATGGATGCTTAAACGTGCTTAAATACGCCGTCAGGGTTTATTAAAAGCTCTAAAACAACTGGAACTGAAGTGAAAAAGATTGGACAAGCTCTCAAGCTTATTTTGAGAAGGTTGAGTAAATATCCCAGAGGCTGACTGAGAATTGCTGCAAATAGTGGCATCCTGGGGATCACTAAGTCTTTATCTACATGCTATCTCCAACTGTCTACATGCTAACTGGTTGTTCTAACAGCGTGAAAGAAGAAAACATATATTTGCCTGGAATGATTGGAGATTCTAGGTCCCAGGACTCTGAATTATCTTGAGAATTGTGCACAGGGTGAATGATCTTTGTACCAGGCAACTGTATGAAATGAAATGAACTGGCAGTTTACAGAACTGTCTCCTCTGGACCTATCAGAGGTTATTGTCAATCAGAAGCTGACCTGAGGCAAAAATAGGATGTCCATTTCCAGCAACAAGCAGGATTAAACCACAAAGCTGTTTTCGTTTTATTTTTTTGATGTTTTTTTCTCCAGGAAAGAGAGATAGACACAAATCTGAGCAACCCACTAACCTCTCAGCACTTATTCCAACGCTGTTTTCATATTGACAGAACTATGGGCCGGCATGCACATCCTCCGAGGGAGATTAGGCTGAAAAAAAAAAATAAAAAATGGCTTATGAGGTGAAACACTGTTAAATCCATGTCGAATCTAGGCTGGCCTTCGTAGCTGGCCGCCTGCCTCGTGTAAACCGAGGGGCCAACCCACTTACGAGGGAAATCAAACGATTGAGAGCAACTATTTTGACCGCTTTTCAGCAGAGGTTGCATAATAGTTTTGGCCAGATGGATTATGTTGACGTGCTGATGATGCCTAAACATGTCCAGATAAATGTATTACACTCTCTGGAAGTATAAAGTTATTTATGATGGTTAATTCCTGCCTAATAAATCTAGTTACTGACACAGGTTTTATGCACTTTTTGTTGATGTATTTGCTTTGTTGTTTGTGACAAATATCGACTGGGGTTGTAAAAGGCTCATTAGATGAAAGCCAGTGTGTTGAAGTAGTTCCCCTCTGCATATGTCTATGTAATCCTATTTCACGTCCCTCAGGATTTCCTGTAATATCATGTTAAAGTCTAGAGGTTTTACTTATTGTCTCTAAAATAATTGGCCTCTCCCTGAAGTTATTTCAACACAGGGCTTTGCAAAAATATTCATAACCCTTACATTTTTTTTTATATGCAGTAAGTTATTTGTAAAGGAAAACTAAAAGCTCATATTACCTTGAACACACCATGCCCACAGTGAAACACAGTGGCGGCAGCATCATGCTCTGGGGATGTTTTATCTTAGCAACAAGAAAACAGAGTTGATTAAGTGACTGGGGATTATACAGAGATAACTACAAATGCATACCACATTTTTTATTGTTTTTGTAGAAAAGATTTCAAAATGATGCATCATTTTTCCTTTCTGTTCATCTGATCGAGTTTACAATATTTTCAGTATTTGTCAATGTGAGGGAGGGAATCTAAACCTGAAAACCAACTAAAATGCGTTGATCAGAGCTGAAGGTTTATGTACAGTAAAGAAATCACTGAGGTTAAAAAAGATGGATTGCCGGGTTTTTAACACAGCCTAAAGAGACACTTCCTGATTTCTGACTCCTTCTGCAGGTGGTGAGCCGGGTTGCCGCTCAGCAGGGGTTCGACTTGGACCTGGGCTACAGGTTGCTTGCTGTGTGCGCCGCCAACCGGGACAAATTCACTCCTAAGTCTGCAGGTAAAGACCCTCCAGCCAAACAAAAAAAAAAAAAAAAGCAAAAAAAAAATGCAAGCTGATGCATGTTCATCCATCACGCCATTTTAGTACTGCTGACTTTGAAAAATAAAATTATCTCATTAAATCGCAGCTTTTAACTCGCTGTTAATTTACCAGATTATGCAGTGGGCCTATAACCATTAAGTGCTCAAAAGCAAAATAAACGCACATGTTAAAGTCCCCTGTAAATCTGAGATTTGGAAGTGTTTGATTTCTTTCCACCAACAGCAACTAAACAGACGGCACACAAAAAGCCCAGAGTATGATAATGTCACGATATTTTTAGATCCTATTAAACATTAATGTGCTATTGAGATGAGTTGTCTGAGTGGAACCCCTCAGAAAAACAGTCTACTCAACACCAGCAGGCTGTGTGGCCCTACCTGTGCGAGTGCGCTTGCGTGTGGCGTGTGAGCTGCATGCGTGCGCACTCATGTAACGGGGAAGGGAGAGCAGTAATGCTATCCTCAGACATTTATCTATCAAATCCAATTTCCTCCAATCCATACCTCCCCTCCCAGCCTCCTGTGCTTCTCCAGCAGCAGCTGGATCTTGCGCATTTGTCAGAGCGAAGCATGCCGAGGCAGAGCGGAGGAGTGAGGGGAGGGAAATAAGGAGATGGATAGCTGGAGATGTGTCGCTCGTACGTGCCGGACCCTTCACGAGGCCGCCGGCAGCCACACGAAACGCAGATAAACCTTTGCTCAGCTGGTTAGATAAGCAGGAGAGTTAAATATTTTGATTAAACGCTTTGATTTCTTTGTGATTTTTTGACAAGCCAATTATCTCACACGCGCAAAACAGGAACTGCGGTGACTGAGAGTGGGGCGCTCTGTAATCTTATCCCATTATTCTCCACGCAAGCCCCATTGTTGTTGCAGCCTGCCGCTCAAAAGGCAGAAACGTATCAGCCTCGGCGTTTTTCACTCGCATTGTCCGCGATAAGTACATTTACTAAAGCTGAATATCTTCTTTCAGTTGTGGCAGACAGCATCTTGTTGGGAGGAACCCTAAGTGCTCCGACAGACGTCAGCGCACAATATTGATCGCTGTATTTCTCTGTCTGTCTGTGTTCTTGTGTCGGGATAATGTGATTGCCGTCCAGGCACGGCCCGGACTGGCTGGCTGGGCCCGGCTGACAGTCGGAATCATCTTCAGGGCTGCTGATGATTCTGGGATCTATTAGGAGGCAATGTGGAGTTTCAGGAAAAGCTGTTTATACATGCTGGACAAATGGGAGATTTAGTGTAATTATGCAGGGTCAGAGCAGGAGATATGATCCAGGCGTTCATCACATGAGGACGGCAGGCGGACTGTGAGCAAAGAGGGATCATCCGTACACGGACGTTTGTCTGGGAAACCAGACGGGATGGAGGCGAAAGTAAACGAAGCAGATTAGGTTTACGCTCACTGTTCTGTTCACAAGACATGAACGCTCACGTTTTTTTCCATCCTACATGAAGCACAGATACAAATTTGCTCCTACTTGTGACTTGGAAGGAGAAGGATTCATCCTAGTGGTGGGCAAAATGTGCTTAAAATTTTAGCGCGATATTTTGTTTTCCTCCTGTTATATCGATGTTTTAGGTAACTACGTCAGTGACAACATTCACAAATAGAGATGTTGTTCTTGAAAAACATTCTCATTTAAAATAGGCTTCTCCAGGATGCCACTTAATTAAAAGTGTGATTTGTATCACTTAACTGCACACAGTAACTGCATTTATTCATATTTTAGAGTTTAGTTATATTTATTGATGCTCTCAAGGGACCGACAGCGGAGAAAAAAAGCAAAAATAACATTTACAACCACTGTCAGTTTTGTGTTTTTCTGATTTTTTTTTTTGTGATAAATATAAATAATATGCAATGTGATAAATGCCCACCCCTAATCCATCAATTTATGCTTCTACCATGTGCGAAATAAATAAATTTATAAGAATTAAATTAAATTAAAAAATTTTATTACTAAAAAAATCTGGAAAATCTTGTATCCCGCCTGCTTTACTCTGTTACCCTTAAATACAGACTAAGTAATTAATAAATGAGAGTTAGTGGGAAGATGAATGGACCTACATCTGGTTGAATCCTGGAATTAAACCCACTGGAGGCTGCAAACGACCTCAAACTGACCTTTCAGTCAGACAACAGTCCTCAGTGCAAGACTTTACAAGTGATCTTACCTGATTCTTATTGTTTTTCAAATAGAATGAGGAGAGTTTGATGTCTTTGTCTTAAAAGGTTGTCAGCTATAATTGCAAGAAAATAGATCTGTATAGTGTTCAAATATAGGACTGAATACCAGTTTCAGTTATTAAATCCCCCCCAAAAAAACTCTTCTTTCTCCTTCACAGTTATGCGCTGCTTTGTGTCAGTAAACCTCAACTAGAAAAAAACTAACGTTTGCGGTTGTGCTGTGAAAAAGTTGAGGAAGTATTCCTCCTCTCGCAAGACACACTATCAGTTTGTGCATTCATGGGAAGTATGGCCAATTGCGCTGCCTCAGCGTAATCTTCTGACAGTCGGCATGGCGACAGAGGCCTGCGGATCCGACACCTGAGAGCCCAGAACAGGGCCGATGAGTCTGGGGTGCTGTCTTCAGTCTCCTCGAGGAAATTATTCGACAAGGAAATATTTACTTTCGAAACATCAATCAAACCTGAAATGCGCTAAGCTGTTTTTTTCAAGACAGACATGTTTAATAAAAGCCAGGCCTTCTATTGATCCTGCCAGAGAAATTGTTTTGATTCAGCAACAAACTAAAATACGACACTCAACAATGCAATCAGAGAAGAAAGAAAAGCCGTGCAAGTAAACATAAAAAATTACAACTGAAACCAAATTTAAATGTAAATTGAAATAGATACTACAGCAGTCTACAGTATACACTGGAGGAGCTTTAATACTTCTGCAGACCAAGATTAGCCCTGAGATTTGGGTCTTTTTCTGTTGATTTGGACTAAACTTTGAAGATAAGTGAAACCGAAACAGATGCAGGGCAAGAAAAAATAGGCCAACGTATCAGGTGGTTGAGGAGGTGTTTGCATTTCCTTTACTAGAAAAATCAGCTTCAGAATAACAAAAACTGATCATTATTGGCTTGAAACGTCTGCTGTCAGTCTGGGCCACAAGAGAAGGTTAGCATCCAGTACAAATGACATCTGTTTTGTGTGTCAGCTTTTTGCCATTTGTAGATTTCAGGGAACTATAAAAGGCCTGGTTCTTCTTCCCTGTGCGACCTGTCCAACCAAGTGGAGAGATTTTCAGCAACAGCAGGCTGCTGCTGATCAGCTGTCTGGAGATTGTGACCCTGCAGTGAAGCCTGGGGGATTATTGTGCTGCTCTAATCTGAAATCAGCCAGTGAAGAGACTTATCTGCTGTTAGGCAATGTAGCATTGGCACAGTTAATTCTTGGAGTAAAGGTACTCGGCTCTTATGCTGTTTATATTCTTGTGCCCGTGGATGGAAGCTTTCGGTCTCTGATCGGTGGTTACTGAGGTTTGGGTTTGCGTCGTCATTCTGTGCTCTACAGAAGCTGTCTCTTTAAACGTCCTTCACGAATCCTTGTAAGCGTTTCGCACTCGATAATCTGTAGTCTGTATACCAGCAGACTCGCAGCTCATTAGAGGTTTGTCATAAACGAGGTGTGCAGCTGCCCTACAAATACAATGTAACCCAACAGACTGAGCTGTTGGGATACTGTGAAGTTCAGCAGACAGCAAATCAGATTACCGCCGTAATCCCTCCAGGGTTTTGCTGTTTCCATCCTCGGTGAATATGCCAATCTGTCATCAAGCTCGTAGCCGTTCTCTTTATGAAGATAAAGTCGGATTAAATGTCAAAACTGTTGCATTTTCAAATGAGTTGTATCTTGAGCTTGAATAGACACTCTCCAGGTTGCAGATAATTCGTCTTTGGAGTGATATTTATTCTCTTTTTCCTTTTTTTTTTTAATGGTTCAATCAGATATAGTAGCTGCTCGTTGGTTCTCTGCGTTGCTTAAAGAAATATTTATTTATTTTAAATTGCTGACCCAGTTGACTATCCTAAGTATTTTTGGCTGAGAAATTTACACAGCACTAAAACATTTGTTTCAGTATTAGTCATGTGTTGGCTTTAGCTGATGAAGAATGAAAGTTTGGTGGGAAACAACACTAAGAACAATGCTTCTTCTTTTTTTTTCTTCTTCTTCAGACTGCTTGCGTCCCTCCCACACGCTCGCTCACATGTGCATCACTTAAAGTTTACCTTTGCAGACAGGAGCTGTCAGAGCTCAGTCAGTGGACAGAGTGAGACCTGCTGCAGGTACATCAGGAGGACAGCCGTTCTGTCAGCAGTGACAGGAAACTTCCCGGGTGTGGCTGCAGCTGACCTTGTGTCCCCTGACCGACACACAACCCTTAAAGCAGACAAGTCAACGCAGGCACTTCCATTAAACTCTTTCAGAAGAGTGTCCTCACTTCTTCTGCTTTTAGGTGACAGCGATGTAATACTTACAGATGCCACAGTAAAACTTTCTTTTTATTTTTTTTTACATTTGTCACAATGCTTCCAGGAATGGGCAATATGACTAAAACTATTAATAAAAGTGATTAAAATAAAGAGATTTAAAAGTTTATTACCACTATATATAGCCAAATACTGCTCTTAAAATAAAACGTCTTTACCACACAAGTTACGTAGTGTGGTGCAAATGTATTGAGATGTACTTGTGAAACAAAAAGCGGATAAAAATAGTCAAAAACTGGTTTGATTACCATTCCAAAGTGTCAGTTTTCATGAGAAATAGCCATAATCGTCATGATTATTTTTTTAAACAAAAACATTAAACGCATTAGGGCATAGTTGTAAAGTTGATAGGAGATGTTTGGTGAGTTTTTTTCTTAAGTTTTTAAAAGTAAAGGTCTACAAAATGTTGCTTGCAACCCCTCTAGGACAAACTTTTGCTACTATTGCAGCTGCAGCTATTTTGGTGCGTTTCCCTCACAGCGATGCAGAGCCAGATTGTGGCAAACTGCTTTCAGCGATTGGTTTCTTCTTGCTCTTCTGCTGTGGAGAACGCATTTGTCGAATGCACGACTAAAAGATGTCTTGTCCAAAGTTGCTCCCACCTGAGCTGTGGCTCTCTGCAGCTCCTCCAGGGTGAACACAAACCTTTTGGCCGTTTCTCTGACCAGTGCTACCTGTCCGGGTAGACGGCCATGTGTCGGTAGGTTTGCATTTGAACCGTACTTTTTTTCGATTTTCAATTCATGGATCCAGCAGAGTTCTGTGTTCCATTCAGATCTTGAGGAAATATTTCTTGTTGCACAATCCGGCTTCCTCCACAACTTTCTCCCAGACCTGTCTGGTGTTCCTTAACGCTTGTGATGTTGTTTCTTCACTGGTGTTTCCTAAGAAACGGAGGCCTTCACAGAACAGCTTTATTTATACTGCCATTGAATTACACACAGATGGAGTTTATATACTAATTGGATGACTTCTAAAGCCAATTGGTTGCACCGGATTGTGTTTAGGTGTATGAGGGTAGATGGAGCTGATTATTTTTTTCTTATGAAAATAAAGTTGTGTCATTGGTGTTGGTCCATCATAACGCATCCCAAAAATATATTGAAGAAAAGTCAAAAAGGATGAAGAAAACTTTTCTGGAGGGAGTATATCCATTTTGATAATCTTCTCCCTGAATGATTAAGGATATAGATCCTTTATCACTGACCCAATCAACCCTACAGACTTTTATATTTAATTACTGCTGAGTAAGAGCAGTGCGCTGAATTATTAAGAAGAAACGGGAGTTATTTTTAGCATGCGGGCCTCTCCTCTGACTCTCTCTAGCGGTTGCGCTTCAGATGATGAAACCCCTTCGCAATCCCAAATCCACCTTCAGAACTTTTCCTCTGGAGTTTACAGAAGTGAAGCCCGCGTGGTTGGGAGGAGGACGACGCTTTCGAGCTGATCAGGTCCTCCCGTCACTTTCTGCCTAATTGGTTCGGTTTGCACAATTGCAGGCAAATTCGTTTCTCCGCTTGAATCCCAAGCTGCTCCTCCTGCACTTCGTAATCCAAACACAGAGGACTTTGTTCTCGTACAAAACCGGATGAGCAAATCATTTAAATCCTCTTTTTGTTCTTGCTTGACTGATCCGGCACCCACACCTCAGGACTCAACTCCCCCGCCCCCAGCTCTGCCCCTCCACCCCCACGGGTGGGGGCGGCGGGGTTAGAGGGTGGGGGCGGCTTTTGACACACCCTGTAAAGTTATATTTCTATGTTTGTGGGTGTTTTTCAGAGCAGCGTGGAGTATTTGTGAAAGCCATTGATGACAGAGTGTTCTGCACAAAAAGCCGCACAAACGAAAACTTCCCTCTGCTGTCACGAGGCCACTTCATTTCCCCCAACCCTCTCTCCTTCTCCTCTCCTTCTCTCTTTCTCTCTCTCTTTCTCCGCCTGCTTCTCTGCATTTAGGTGACAGCTCGGCTGTTTCTTCTTGTCGGGTTGAACTCCAATTCATTGACCTGCTTCTCCTCGTTTTCTCTCAGACATTCTGCTCACTTCTGATGTGCTTGTTAGATCCACTGATGAAGACAAAGGGGGACATGATCAGATTATATTGTCCTCCAGGCAGCCCCCCCGCCAACCCCCCACCTCCCCTCTTTCTTTCTGATAAGACAAATAAATTACTACTTGTCTGCCTCTAAATAGATTGATTTTTCTTCCTCTTCCACTTCCTCTCTTGCACTTTGCCTCCCAGCCAGCCCGCATCACAAACTAAGCCCCGCCCTTTTATGCAAGTTTGCAAACTGAGCTTGCAAGGTTTTTTTTTTTTTTTTTTCATTCTGATGTTCTTTGCCCTTCTTTGACAAATGGCAGTTGCAGAGGTTGTGTTATGCATGCGTGCTTCCCTGCGCAATCTTTAAAAAAAAAACAAAAAAAACAAGGAAATGGAGAGCTAGACTGAACACATCCATTACGACAAAGGTGAGAAGCACTCGAACATCTTGGCTCCTCAATCTCTTCTCCTGTTTGTCTGCGTTGGCTTGCTGTCTTTATCACTTCCTCTCATCCTCTGCTCCTCCTCGACTGTCTCCACTGCTCCCTCTGTCTTGTTTTTTTGTTCACTATTCCTTCCCTCCCTCCGTCCTTCCCACTCTTCCCCCCCCCCCCCCCCCCCCCCCCCCCCCCCCCCCCCCCCCCCCCCCAGAACCCAATGTCTCGAGAGTGTGTTGGAGCCGGTAGCAGGTACAGCAGGAGCCCATTAGCGCTGAGCCTCACTCTGATTGGATAAGTTGAAGAAACTGGGAGACTGCTTCTGAATAATTGATGTATATTGTGCAGACGCCGGACAAGGGGAAGAGACGGATCAGAGAGCAAGGGTGGAGGAAAAAAAGAAAGATAGAAGAAGGAGGAGGAGTAGGAGGAGAGGTGGGGGAGTAAGAAATAAAGAAAGAAAGAGAGAGAACAGAGTAAAGGATATGTGCGAGGGGGGAGAGTGAGAAGGTGCTGGCAGGAGGCTTGAAAGCAGCGAAAGCTTCGAGAGTTGCCACTGGCCTCTGCGGGATCGCCAGCATCTGTGACAATTGAGTCTTTTCCTCTGCACTATGGAGGAAATCAGATGAGATGTGCAGCATTGCTCAGCTTTCGGTAAGTGTGAGAGTGCATTGTTTTCTTTGCGCGTGTCCTCACAGACGAGGCAGGATCAAAGGTGAGCGTGGGACGGACGGCTGGTTTAAGGCTAGGTTTTGTTTGCGTTGAAAACGAGTCGTAAATGAAGCAGAACCAGTTTGGTTTTCTCTTGACCGGTCAAAAAGCAGAAGCGCTCGTTTTAGACTTGAAAATCCTCCGAGAGAGAGAGAGAGAGAGAGAGAGAGAGAGAGAGAGAGAGGCGTATGTTGGTGTTACTTTGGTTCAAAAGCACCGGCCACTCACTCACACAGAGACAGGATCAGTCCAGATCAGCTGACCACAGGTTGACCTACATGCTGTTCTGCCCTCTGGTTATTCTGTGTGGGTTTTTTGTCTTTGTGCAAGCATGCACTCATGGTTCAGAATGCTGCTTAATTTCTGGCACTGGTAACTAGGCAGATGAAAGCTTAGCAGATTTATAAATCGGTCTTAACACATGCCTGAGCAACAACCGTTTACTTTCAAATGATCTTGCCGGACGTTTAGATTTATCTTAAAAAATATATTATTCCACACAGGTTGTGTATGCTTTCAGTAAAAATGTGTTTATCTCTTGCCTTTGTTGTCATTGGAACTTGCAGTGACATTCACATGTTGTTGGTTTTCCTGATGCCATGTAGCCCAGCTGTCAATACCTATTGCAATTTCTCAAATTAATTGTTATGAAAAGCTAATTGAAAAGTTCAGAAGGCTTTAATCCATACAATAATCAGTTATTGGGCCAAAATTAGTAAATTGTAAGTAATAAGTTAACCTTAAAACATGTTTTAATTTGTTAATATCCAAATATGAACTTATCTCTTTATTCCAGCATCCCTTGAATCTCAACACAGCTTCAGTCAGGAGTTTTTATTTTCGCCACAAATAAAAACGTCTTTTTCACATCTAACACAATGAATCTCTTTGCATTATCCCAAGTCTATTTCCAATTGGTTAATTAGAGCCCTGTGATGACTCCTTCCTCAAAACTCTGTCTGCTGAGCGGAGCACTGTTCTAACTCAGTCATGAGAAACACCGACAACTAGAACCAGATTTTTTTTTTCCATGCCTACAAACCCTGATCAGTTTGTTGTGATTTTGCTGGAATAAACGTTTCTGTTTTTATACGTTTGTAGTTTTGACAGCATACATGTCACACCATTCCTTAGATTTTTGAGTTGTACCATATTTTCCTTCATGTCATCAAATTTCAAACCCAAAGAGAGAAACCAATCCAACGTCCAATCAACTGAGCCAGGAAACAAAGTACCACTTATCGTCTCTGACTGACCTGTGAGAGACCGAGATGGCAGAAATGCGAGTCAGACTCACACTGGCACGTCCTTTTGCCGTTCAGTCATGGCCGATCTGATGTTGAAACTGATGGATCAAAGATGCTTTTTAAACCTCTAATTTATTTTTATGTTTGTTAGATCTCAAAATTTGCCTTCAGATCCTTTTTTTTTTATTTCCTGAGATGAAACTTTAGACTTCAATTGGCGTCGAAAAATTTTTAAACATTAAAGTTTGTTTTTAGAAAAATTTACCTTATATTTGAAATATTAGGTTGTAGAGTGTTGGCATATTTGCTTTTATAAATTTGCTTTGATCTTTCTTTTTACTCGATTAAATAATTAAGAATCTTGTTTACGCTTACAGTTTTTTCTCAGCTGAAGTGTATTTTCTTTGAATTTTTCTTGCTTCTTTAAATGCGTGATGGCATTCCTTCATTTGCAATGAAAGAATTCATCCTTCAGACATGAAGGATGAATTCATGTCTGAAGCCTCATTATCTATCATTCATAGATAATGAGGCTGATTGTGAGACTGATTTATTGGTGTAAATGATCAAGCCCCTACCTCAATAACTACTTCCAATTTATGAAACCTTAATGAGCATGTTGGCGTTAAGAGTCCAGGCTTTGCGCTTCGTTTTATTTCTGTCCGGAGAAGATGACCCACTTCCCACTGTGGATTCTTTTTTGAAAAGCACCACTCTGCTTGAAGCCAGAGCTCGTCCGCGCTCATTACTAATAACAGAGCCTTAAAATGAGCCATGCTTTCCATTTGAACTTTCCAGTTCTGATGGAATCCTTATTGCGTGTGTCTCATGGAGGAAAACGGTTTGAATGCGTAAAAGGGCATTTGGGCTATAAAAACCAACATGGCTCTCTGCGAGCTTCTCAATCAGTGCTTAACCTTAAAACTAACAACTTAATTAGTCAAACGTCTCCCGCGTCCAACACCTCACTCTTTCATCTGACCCGTGAAGCAAACGCAATAACGCGTCGGCGCTTCCAGCGAGCCGAGCCAGCTAACTTCCTGTTAGCCTGCACAGGGTGAAAAGCCACTGAAACCATTTGCATCCTGAAGCCGACAGCCACACACTACAAACTCTTCAACCTTCCTCTTTCCCTTCCCTTCAACGCTTTGTTCGTATCACTGACTCCACGCACTGTAGTGACCTCCTCTGACAGCTCGCTGAGCACTTCCCATCAGACTGTTTAGTGACTCATTGGTGACATTTGGCGTTGGAGTGTGTGAGTGCGCCTACGTTTGTTTTTGCAGCTTGTTTCTGCCTTTTTTTTTTTTTTTTCTTCTGTGAATCATTGTCGTGCCTGGCAGCCGCCTCCTTCTTCCCACTAACAGCAAGTGGCCATATTAAGTTGTGCTACATGAGCCTGACAGTTGGGGAAGGAATGTGTAGTAGTGCTAGCTGATGGCTCGCATTGATAACGGCGAGGGAGGAGCTCGCAGACGGCTCCTGGCTACGCAGCAGGATTGATTCATATAGTCAGCAGATCTCTTTTAAGAAATGTTGAAAACTTCCTAATTTTCAACTGACATTTTTAAAGAATGAAAAGAAATCTCAGAACCTTTCTCTCTCTCTCTCTCTATCTCTCTGTCTCTCTTTCTCTCTTTTTCACTCTCACACTTTCATTGAAGCAGCAGCAGAGCGAGATGAAAGCGTCATTGTGAAAACTGAGACAAGTAGCTGTCTGGTTATAATTAAGCATGTGATATTTACTAGTTCCCCTCCAGTGGTGGGGAACTGCACGTGGCTGATAAGAGCAGTTCATTCACAGCCCGCTGTTCTCTGATGTTCCTCGCAGTCAGCGAGAGGCGCCTTTCCGCATAAGCTCATCTCCACAAAGCCCAGACGTTGAATTTGTTTGTTTACTCATTAATGCACACTTAGGTTTGCTTACTTATTTATTTATTTGTTTCTATATTAGCACACATGCTTGTGTCCTCCCAGCTGCTCATTAGCTGGATTTTTTAACTATTTTTTTGAGTTGGATGTTTTCTGTTTTCTCATCGACGTGAGCGTTGGGGCTGCTGTGATGATGGCTGGGATTGTGACGTGTCACGTACAGATGTAAAAGGCTGAGCAGGACGGTCATCAAACCTCTGACACTGCAACTCCGGTCACCTGAATTTCACATCCCATTATGTCTGTCATGCCTGTAAGGTTAAAGTCATAATACATGGGCTTAAGACATACAGTGTCTTGTGGAAATAGTCAAACCCTTTTACTCTGATTCTGCTAAATAAAGTCCAACATAACAAACTGCCTTCAGATATAAATGCAGCGACTCTGTGTAGGCCTCAGCGGTTTCTTGGAGAACAGCAATGAACAAACAGAATCATTAAAAGAAAATGATCAGGTACAGGGATACAATCGTGGAGAGGCTTAAAGCTGGCGTAAGTCATAAAAGCTTTATAAATCTCATGAAGCACTATTATCCACTATCTAAAAATGGAACCAGTATGGGGTAACTGCAAAACCTACAACACATGGGCCTCCACCTAAACTGACATATCGGGCAAGGGGAGCATTAATCATAAGAGCAGCCTAGAGGGAGAGAAGCTAACTCTAAGCAGCCAAGGGGCAGCGTAAGATCCAAAGCTTAGGTGGGAAAATCTGTTGACAGAACCATTATTAGTTGTGGTTTCTTCAAACCTGGCCTTCGTGGACGAATTGGCACGAAGAAGGCCATAATGAGAGACTGTGTTTCCAGCTTTTTGCAGCCCACATGGGTGAAAGTGATGCTCAGTTCAGATGAGACAATAATTGAACCTTTCCACTTACATGAAAAACCTGCGTGGAGGAACAGTCCACATGGTCATGAGCCTTAAATTCCTTCACTGAAAGATGGTGGTGGCAGTGCCATTGATTGAGTGAGTGCGTTTTCCCTCAGCAGGGACCGGGAAGCTGGTCAGACTTTATAAGACGATGGACTCGGCTAAGGTCAGGGCGATCCTTGAAGAAAACCTGATGGAAAAAGACTTTCAGTGGTGAAGGCTTACCTTCCAGCGGGACGGACGACACCCCGATAGCTACAACAGCTAAAGTGTGTTAGAATGAGCCGCTCAAACTTGGACGTTAACCTGCTTGATCACTTAAAATATGACTTGAAAATTGATTTTCACTTTTATTTTAGGCTTAAAATAGAAAAATAGCCCTAAAAGCTCCTAATACACGGTAGAAAAAGGTGATTCCACAAAGTGTTGACGGAGGGATGCTGAATAGAGCCCATGCTATTCACATATTGTATAAAATCCCTGGAAAGTTTAGGGGTTAGGTATTTTGTTGGCAGTGACTTACCTAGGTAGGAGGTACTTACCTAAGTACGTCACTATCCAGTCTTACTTAGGAGTTTGACGTCATAGAACATAAATAAAATTAAGAAAATTAAAGTTTAAAACTTTGTTGCAAATCCTTGACTTGTAGGAACTTCTACAGTTCTGCAAGCTCCTTCCATCTCTCAACATCACCATTCTCTGTTTTCTATGATTTTGCCAGTTTTCTATCGCAGCCTGTTTCTGATGTTTTGTTTTGGGAGGTTTTTTTTTTTTCTTCAATTTCCCTAGATGAACCAGTGAAATCAGCTCAGATTGTTTGTAGCGATTTTGGTAAGTTGCATTTGTAGCGCTGGTTGCTTTGGTCACTTAAAAACTGGCCAACCCCAACCAAAAGTTGATATTTTCTTCATATTTTTTCTGATCTAGATGTTTTTTTTTATTCTGATATGCCTTAAATTGAAAAAAAAAATCAAAGCAACAAACAAAAAGTAACTTTGATTCTTGTACTTTTCTCTTTTACAGCAAACATCTTGAAGGTAGATAACTCATTGCAAGAACTTTTCGAAATCTCCTAAAAAAAATGTACACATCTTCACATGGAGTCTCAGCATAGGTCTCAGTAAACCAGTATACCATAAGAAGAAAATAAACAAATATTTTTGTTATTTAGCGGCTAAATGTGACTAAAATAGCCCTGCATTCGCTTTCTGGTCAGATCACACTGCATTATTGTTTGGTGTCTATGCTTCTTCTTCTTCTTCTTCTTCTTCTACCATTGACCCAATTTAAAAATCTGTAATTTGAACCCCACAGAAACCAGCACCTGCAGGAGATGTCAGAGTGATTCAGGTAGAGCTATACCCTCCCTTCTGGGCTGCAGCATCATTTATTTGGCTTTTGTGAAACCACACACACGCATCGCCGGGGAGGCGGGAATCTGCCCACTTCCCTTCATCTCCACTTGTTCTCGGTCTTTTCATTCATCATCTCCTGCTCCTCTTCCCCCCGCCCACTGTCTGGTCTCAGATCTGGTGCACCACCAGAGGCTGTGGAGGGGATACTGTCAAAATTAGTCGGATTTGAAAACAACTCTTTTTTTTTCTTTTTTTTTTTTTTCAGTTCAGATTCTCAAAAAGCAGGACAGAAAACTGTTGGGGAAAAACAAATTCCCAAAATAGCCTGTCTGTTGCAGGAGCTTTAGATTTGAAATATTCTGACTGTGAACTAGGTTTGGCTAAGTATGATTTCTGACAGAGCTGTCTCTCTGCAGGGCATGTTTAGGTTGTTCCGCCTCCGAGCTGTTGAGACTAAAGCCCATTTGATATGCTTCTCTCTTAAAAGAAGTTGGCTTTTACAGAGAGGGGGCAGGAAGGGGGATATCATCGACTACATAAATGGCTTCCATTACACTTCAGCAAAAAGCATGACTTTATTATTTTTTTTAATTTATAATTCAAAGGATTTATTTTACCCCTCCCCCCCCCTCCATATTCTTCCTCTGCATAATATCTTGTGCCCACACAGTACAGGCCTACCTGCCGGTGTTTTACGGAGTTTTGCTTTTTAATATCTATCATGAATCGCTGCTTTATCATCCCACGCATTGTCTCAGAAGGCTTCTTTGTCTAGTGCTGCTTTGTTTCTCGCTCAGAAAATGTAATTTTTCCATTTAGTAATTCCTTCATTTATGTATTTGCAAAAAAGAACCTATGACAAAGCTGATGTAGACTTGAATTCATAATGTTAATTTTTTTTTTTCATTCAACCTTCGGAGTTGTGCTTCAAATTCGCCAGTGCCTGCTTTACAGACAGTGGGTCCCATTCAGCTTTAAAACATTCTGAATAGCTGAACTCATACTGTTGATGTCTTATGACTTGTGACTCAAACACTCTTTTCTTTTATCTTAGATTCATTTAACTTAGTTGAAGTATTTAGTTAGTGTTTTTAGTTTGAAGTGTATCATTCTGGTGAATGCTGTATTTTGAGGGATGCATACTGTAACGTATGTTATCATATTCATGATTTTATCATGTTCCTATTGGCTATATATAGGCAAAAATAGTAGTTTGGTATTTATACAAAAAATGTAAACAAAAAAGTAATAAATAATGTAATTTAAAAAAAAAAACTACTGACACTGAAATTACATAATCACTACAGCTATGCTAGAGCTTTCTTGGATATTTGTTTCAATTTTAATACATAATCATACAATGCAAAATGGAGAACAAGCACCTGCTAAATACAGGGTGGGCCATAAGTTTCCATACATAGAAAAAAATAAACATTTTACTGTATATTGGACGCCCGTTTTTATTTTTGTGGGACTCTGTAATCGCTGCACGCCTTGGACCACTTCGTGGTTGATCTGCAACATTTCTAGTTTTCTGAAACTTGCAAATAAGTTTTGCCACAGTGTCGTGTGTGTGTGATGCTCGTTCCATGTTTTCTGTTAAAGTTTCGTGCAACCATGCGACCGCTTCCCCGATCCAGCCGTCAGTATGATTTCAGTTCTTCGCTCTTTTGTCAAACGCATCTTCTTGGGTATCTGATATATGAAAGAAATATACATTTTATATTCTTCTATGTATGGAAACTTGTGGCCCACCCTGTCTAATAGTAGTTTCCAAATGTGCAGATTATTACACCTTTTTTTGACATTTTGCTCTTTAAACAGATAGCATCCCTATACTAGCTGGCTAATTAGTCAGGCTGTCATCTCAGGTAGAGCTTGCACCAATTGTTGCTTGGATAAATGTAGCTACATAACAGTCACACCTTTCACACATCATGTAAGCTCCATATATTCACCAATGCTGCAAAATCGAATTATCTCACTAACAACATTCCTTCATGTCAGCCTAGTCCATGCAAACGCTTCACTTACACCAGCTTGTTTGATGCTGGAAGCTGAAAGTCATACCAATGCCATGGCCTACTTCCTGATTAATTCTGCTAATAATTAAATGGCAACACGGGCTCTCCCGTAAAGCATTCAAGTTTAATTTCTAAAGAGTAATTTAATAATATTAAAATGAGACAGTCGATGGAACGGCGAAACCAATATGCCTGGTCCTGCACACTTAAACGCGTCAAGTTCCAAGTCGGACTTGGGCAACCCACATTCGTAATTTCAAAATGGAGCGCAAAAACACTCGCACATGACAGAATTTAGTGCTTTTCAAAATTCATTTCCTCAAGTGTGACGGCAACTGAACCTCAGGCAGCAATTCCAGTTTCCGCATTGCCCTAAAGAATAGTGGTGGTTTGTTCTGTTTTACTTTCAACGCCACGTCACCCTTTTTTTTTTTTTCCCCCTGTATTTCTGTTTTCCTCTTGTTGTTTATGGGGAAATTCGAAACAACCTGGAAACATTTTCAAACAGGCAAATTTATCTGATATGCAAAGAAAGTAGTAGCCTTATGTTTATGCCAGCTGACCAGAAGTGCACCTGCAACAAGTGGGAGACGGGAATTGCTACATTGCTCCAAAACCCCAGAGAAAAACAATGACACCGTCTCATTAAAAGGACCAAAACTGAACCATTGGAAACTTTGTCATGCTTCATTACCAGTAGTCTGCATTATTTTTAGCCTTTATTATAAGATTGATAATAAAATGTGTTCATGCTGATGAACTAACTCACTGCTGTAGAAATCAGGTGGCAAACCAGTGATTGCAGCACCGTGTTTTATTGTTGTTGATTATCTCAAAATTAAACCATATTTCATGATTAAGCTCTTCTAATTGTGGAATAAGTGACAACACCTCCTGCTTGGTTTCATGGATGAGAATGTAACACACTGAAGTTGGTCATAAATGTTTGAGAGAAATTGACATAAATTGGATTTCATTTTCTAAAACTAGTTTTTTTTTTTTTTTTTGTAGAATTTCATCAGGTTTTACACAGCAGTTTACATCTGGGAAATATGCAAGTTATTAACACTTTTCTGTTGCTGCTTCTGCATCAGCGTAGTGTTGGTGTATGTATGCGTGCGTTTGTGTGTGTGATTATGTAGCAGATCAACATCTTTATTTTTAAAACACAATAGATGCTCATTAAGGAAGTGAGATTACCCATCGAGCAGCTTTATGTCAGAGCAGGCACATTTTAAATACATCCGGAGGGCCGTGATTTCTTCGACAAAATATTTGCACAGAAAAGGCAAATCCCCAACACATCCGCATATGTTTGTGCATGCTCAGCACCCTCACAGTTCATAGTAATTAGCATTCGGGTTCCCTTGTAAAAAAAAAAGGTCTTGTACTACCACTCTGTCATTAGTTAATGGGCCTGGCTCGCTTTCTGCGTCTCTCCCAGCTGCTCCCAGGAGGAGCGGTCGAGTTGAGGTGAGAACGCGCCAGAGCTCCCGCTATCTATCAGTCAGCTACACGACGTTAAATACAGCTTGAGTGTGAAGGACCCATATGTCCCATGTGTCATTACCGGGCATTACTCAATTAAAACTCCTCAGCTTCTAAGAAACGGAGCTTCCTGGGAGCTCCGGCTTAAGTCCTGATGTCGCTGCTGGACAGACGAGCAGAGCGCTTGTTACAGAGTCGCTCTGTTAAGGAAGCGTCTTTCAGTGTCCTGAAAAGCGCCATGAAAATTTGGTGTATTGTTATTGCTGTTAAAGGAGCTGGTGACAGCATGTTGGTGTATGGTGAAAAAGAGATGAACTGCAGAGACATTTTTCCACACAAAACAGTAGATAAGAGTTTAAAAGATTAGTTTTTGGCAGATCTCGTGAAACATTTTGTTCTGCTAATATTTGTATTACTAAGTTCGGAGTTTACTTGATATTAGATTAACAGTATGGAGAATAAAGCCCAAAATATTCACAAATATGTTTTTAGTATCCATCCGTTTTTATTCAGATAAGTGCCCTAATGGCTCTTACTAAAGTTTAAAAACATGTTTTTTTTGTTTTTTAAAGAGGGCATTAACTTGCTTTTTTTTTTTTTTTGAAAGGACAGATGTGCTCGACTTTATAATAAACTTTTTGATCTTAACACATATTTTAGTTGCCTATAATCTGTAATTTTTTTTATTTTTTTACCAAAGATACCTTGACATTCTGTTGTAGAATGAGTGAGCCAAGCAAGCAGATACACTGTTCAATCCACAGTGGAGCCATGGTACCATTTACATATTTTATAATTCACCACAGTTGTGTAACTGCCACCCAACTTCCCTGTAGAGGCTGCTAAAGACAGAAACACTCATGTTAGAGTTGTTGTCGAGCGTTTCAATGCGCAGCAGCAACAAACATCCCTTCAGTTCAGGAGGATAAGCCCTCGGGGACCAATGTAGCATGTTTCTAATAAGCTTTGTGTTTCACAGTGCAGCAGCATTGTGTTTTTGTCCATAGCTCTGGAGTGTTGAAACATTTTCAAGTTGCAGCCACGCTCTGCCGGGCTGCTACCAGCTGCAGACGTCAGGTTGAAAGAAAACTGGAGTTTTATGGTCAAACTGCATGTAAAGACTTGGAAGATAATGAGAGAAAACCTTGACTTTATCCCACTTTGGTGTAAAAAAAAATAAAAATAAAAATTTGAATGGTCCTTTCTATCCTTCGGGTGTATCATCAGCACAGTGACAGCCAAACAGAAACACAGAGATACACATAAAGATGAGCAATAATAATAATAAAAAGATTGTACAGTAAGGTCAAATATACAGCCAGAAACACGATGCAGTTATGAGAAATAACATAAGCAGATTGTAGGAAATGTATTATTCATAACCGGTTGCGGCTTATTGATCTTGTCTGTGGCAGAATTCATTTAAAAGCACAAAAAAGCGAGTTGTTGATTTTCACGAGCTTTCGAGTATATGTTTTATGTTAAACTAAATACAAATTCGATATAATTCTAGCAACGGCTAACATTGCAATCAACAACAAACGTGACCTACAACACTGTCAATGGAAATTTCATTGCATGTTTCAAATGTAACTTAAATTATGTTGACTTAAAGTCCAGCTGTTATCTCAAACCAAGCACGCTACTTTAAGTACTGTACAAATAAACACTAAACAAAGAAAGGAACATGTGTTGTTTAAAACTCTACAGCTGAAATTTCTTCTGTGAGCTAGTTTCTCTTTCTTTACCGGAGTTATGACACTTATGAACAAACTGAATCTACTGATCCGCTTTATATGCACACAGAAGCTCCTCCTTTGCTGTTCTGCTAAGTGAGACAGAGAACAGGCACAAGGGGGGAGCACAGCAGAATACACACGTCATACTTATTTAATATGAACGCATTGCAGCGTCCTCTTGTTCCTTATCTGGACCAGGAGAAGGTGCTTTATTTCAAGTGAGTGACTGGCATCTCAAAAAGACACAGTGATGAATTTTGCTTTGAAATGTCGTCCACCATTTTTTTTTTTAAAGTTAAATCAAATTAGGAGGTTTTATGCAAAACGGTGGTCTCTTCTCTAACAGAACGAACCCACACATCCTTTTTTTCAATGGTTGGTGGAAATTGCTCAATGTCTAAATCCACCATTTGGGTTAAAAGAATAACCTAAAATTGATTTATTTTATTTACTTATTTATTTTTCATTCATGTAATTTATTCTTCTTATGTTTGTCGATTTCTCCAGTGAAGCTCCATATGAGTGTGGTTGTGGGGGGAATTGGCTTTAACAGAAAGCCAGTGAGCAGTTAACCTTGACTCATCTTCATCAGGCTGCTGTTAGCGTCTTCATTATAAAGTGTGCAATTAAACTGTAAAGACTTCAGTGTAAATGAAATCGGAATAAGTGAAAAGATGAAAGAGAGGCGTAATTAGACGGAGACCTTGGCTTTTCCATTCCCGTTTTTGTTGGCTGATTGTCTCCGCTTTTGGCATCAGGTGCTTTGTCTTTTCTGCCGACGACATTAACAAACTTTTTAATGAGGAAGATTTCAGAAAGACGACTTCATACTGGTGGTATTTAAAGTTGTTTTTAGTAAATAAAAGAGACAAACTGTAAAGAGGTGGCGACGTAGTCCCAGACTTTGATGGTGTTTTCAAGGGGGGCTTGTCACAAACAAAAGGACTGTGAGGTCAGATAAAGGTCACATGAACAAACTCGTTAGAATATTCCACAGCGTCCAGACTCAACATTCCTGTGATTGACTGCAGGCGGATTCTGCAATTTGCTTCTATTCTGATTTGGCTAACACTTTTCAGTCGTCTCCACCTGTATTTTAAAGTGATTTTGCCACTCGTTCTGAGAGTTTGGTTTCTGAATGGTGGGTTGCTCGTTAAAGAGACAGTCGCACAGTGTGGAGGTGGTGATTTAGTGTGGAGATAAGCTCAGTTTAATGGCAGGGTGGAATAATTTCACTCTAACAAGGAGGCTTGGCTCTCTCCACCCTACAGAATGAATCACGGCTGCTTCAATTCTTTGCGCTTTATTCTTTCTATTTTTATATCGAGAGTAAGCAGTCGGTTGTCCGACAAACCATTCATCTTTCAGGGGGGAAAAAAGTATAAATATTTTGTTAATATGCTATATATTACATGTGAAAAGTTAAAGAATGAATGAATTTTGTTTATTTCATAGCATTTTGTCTGAGGTGATAAAAATGAAACTTAAATGGACCACAAAGATAGATTAAAAAGGTATTTTTAAAAAAAGTAAAATTAGCACGAATGCCTAAGGAAGAAATGTCTCGCCTTCTTGCTGAGGCAGTCTGATTACACCTGGGAGATCTGAGAAGATGCTTCTTGGCGTAGAGTGGCAGTGCTGAACACAGGAAGTGAAGGACAGTGGAGATATCACTTTTTCTTACTTCCTACATTGATCTTATCTGTAACCCCAGTCGCTCTGTCTCTCTCTTCGGCTCTCGCGCCACATTTCTGCCTCTCGCTAGAGAGAGAGAGCGAGAGAGCCAGGAGGTCCCTTTTGTATTGCAGATTGATTTCACACTGCAGGTAGATATGATGGCATAGAGAAAATATAAAAGCGGCAGATAATCCGAGTCAGTTGTGCTGCATTAGGCTGCCCTCTGGAGGCTTTGGAAGCAAGCATGCATTTTTAGTGCAGCGTTGACACGGCAGGCCAGCTCACAGCCGGGCTTCTGTGAGTTTATTTTAAAATAGAAACGCAATAAAGCCTTTATTTAGCCAGGAAGCAGATGATGAGAGAATTCCTTCCAATTAAAAGCATAAATGTAAAATGAAGCAGTTTCATTGAAAAAAATAAAAGATAAAATAAGGAAGTAAAAAAAAAACACACACACACAGAAACACTGCAATTATATAAGTTTATAGAAATATTAGAATCCAAACACTCTAAAATGCAATGAAATTACTTCCTAATAAAAGGCCAATTGAAACAGTTGCTTGTTTCTTTCATTTTACAGAGATCTTCAAAAACAACATGTCTTAAAGGGGACATATCCTACAAAATCCACTTTTTTAGCCCTCAAATAAATCTTTTTTGTGTACTTTGAGTATGTAGGAGTGCTGTGTAGATATCTTATGCTTTCATGTTACATTTTAGTCGTTTTTATTTAAATTTGTTTTCCTGCATTGTAGGTAGTTTGTATGGATGAAGTAATAGCAAAACTGCGATGCATTCATTTGAATGCGTGGTTCTGCAGGTTTGTCGTCTTCATTCTCCTGCTCTGGGTCAGAATCCGACTCCAACATGTAACGTTGGACGGTCAAGTTTTCTGTTGTTGACATCTTTAATCAACAACATAAATAAAACGTTTCTCTGCTATCGAACAAACAGGGTGGAGTGGAACACGCTGCGACATGAAGCAGGCGGGGCTTGAAATGCCTCATTCACATTTAAAGAGGCAAAACGAGTTGCTCTAAAACTTGCAGATCTCCTTTATGCTTCTCTGCGTAAAGGAGAAGCATTACAGTTCTTCTTGATATATAAACCGCAAGTGAATGATTTGTATGTGAAAAGGAAGGATTTAAAAGCACAATATGTCCACTTTAAAATTTAAAAGCTTTGAGAATTTCAAAAATGTGGAGCAAAAGAAAAAGCTGTTTTTCCAAACTTTGTTTTCATTCTTGGTATAAAAAAATACCAAGAACATGACCAGTTTAAAACCACGCATATACGCAATACATGCAACAATATTCTAACGCAGACAGAAGGGAGTTGAACAAGTTTTTTGATGTGGCTGCAAATGGGTAAAAAAAAAAAAAAAACATTTTTATACAATATTTTAAAAAAACATATATTCTCATTCATTTTAACAAATCATCTTTGTTAGATTTAAAGAATAATTTTTATTTAGATCAGTGTTTCTCAACCTTTTTTGGGCCAGCGCCCCCCTAGCCCTTATCCAGGTCCCTCACCGCCCCCCCACCAAAAAATTTGCAGGCTACTTTGCACTGACCATTATTTTATCATTAATATTACTATCACTATTGTAGATGTTTTGATTTTTATGCTTGTTTCTGTATTTATCATCAAAAATAATTTCCCAGAGAACAAAAAAGCCATGGGAATAGAAATTATTTTCACAGGCGTCTACGAAAAATGCAATGAGTGAACATTCAAGTTAAAATTGGTAGGCCTAACAGCAGCCAATCAGAGTGGAAAAAATATTCTTATTTTGTGCCATTTTCTAGTTGTTAAATATTCCACAAAATGATCAGATAAAAGATGTTCAACATGCCAGTTTAAACTTTGATTTATTTGCAAAACGACTGAGCTCTGCAACATTAAAACATGGATAGAACTGTAACTACATTAATCATAACTCTTCTCCTCAGTGTTTTTGTGAGTTTCTGGTGGTGCAGCTCTGTGCTGCCTTCAGGAGAATGGGACATCAGAGTATCATCCATAAAACTTCACCCACATGGCATTTACTGTGCAAACCAGAGCTTTCAGTGGAAAAACAAAAGTTCCAGGTCCTTTTAATGCCATACAAATATGAGACAGAAACATGGATTATATCTT